>NC_133810.1:32593341-32663341 GCF_043250625.1 Sebastes fasciatus | reverse complement strand
TCAGAACCCACCACAGCAGGCTGTTTACAACCAGAACCCACCACAGCAGGTTGTTTACAGTCAGAACCCATCACAGCAGGTTGTTTACAGTCAGAACCCACCACAGCAGGCTGTTTACAGTCAGAACCCACCACAGCAGGATGTTTACAGTCAGAACCCACCACAGCAGGCTGTTTACAGTCAGAACCCACCACAGCAGGTTGTTTACAGTCAGAACCCACCACAGCAGGTTGTTTACAGTCAGAACCCATCACAGCAGGATGTTTACAACAAGAACCCACCACAGCAGGTTGTTTACAGTCAGAACCCACCACAGCAGGATGTTTACAACAAGAACCCACCACAGCAGGTTGTTTACAGTCAGAACCCACCACAGCAGGTTGTTTACAGTCAGAACCCACCACAGCAGGTTGTTTATAGTCAGAACCCACCACAGCAGGCTGTTTACAGTCAGAACCCACCACAGCAGGTTGTTTATAGTCAGAACCCACCACAGCAGGTTGTTTATAGTCAGAACCCACCACAGCAGGTTGTTTACAGTCAGAACCCACCACAGCAGGTTGTTTATAGTCAGAACCCACCACAGCAGGCTGTTTACAGTCAGAACCCACCACAGCAGGCTGTTTACAGTCAGAACCCACCACAGCAGGTTGTTTATAGTCAGAACCCACCACAGCAGGCTGTTTACAGTCAGAACCCACCACAGCAGGCTGTTTACAGTCAGAACCCACCACAGCAGGTTGTTTATAGTCAGAACCCACCACAGCAGGCTGTTTACAGTCAGAACCCACCACAGCAGGCTGTTTACAGTCAGAACCCACCACAGCAGGCTGTTTACAGTCAGAACCCACCACAGCAGGTTGTTTACAGTCAGAACCCACCACAGCAGGCTGTTTACAGTCAGAACCCACCACAGCAGGCTGTTTACAGTCAGAACCCACCACAGCAGGTTGTTTATAGTCAGAACCCACCACAGCAGGCTGTTTATAGTCAGAACCCACCACAGCAGGCTGTTTATAGTCAGAACCCACCACAGCAGGCTGTTTATAGTCAGAACCCACCACAGCAGGATGTTTACAGTCAGAACCCACCACAGCAGGATGTTTACAGTCAGAACCCACCACAGCAGGCTGTTTATAGTCAGAACCCACCACAGCAGGATGTTTACAGTCAGAACCCACCACAGCAGGTTGTTTACAGTCAGAACCCACCACAGCAGGTTGTTTACAGTCAGAACCCACCACAGCAGGTTGTTTACAGTCAGAACCCACCACAGCAGGTTGTTTACAGTCAGAACCCACCACAGCAGGCTGTTTACAGTCAGAACCCACCACAGCAGGTTGTTTACAGTCAGAACCCATCACAGCAGGTTGTTTACAGTCAGAACCCACCACAGCAGGTTGTTTATAGTCAGAACCCACCACAGCAGGCTGTTTACAGTCAGAACCCACCACAGCAGGTTGTTTACAGTCAGAACCCACCACAGCAGGCTGTTTACAGTCAGAACCCACCACAGCAGGTTGTTTATAGTCAGAACCCACCACAGCAGGCTGTTTACAGTCAGAACCCACCACAGCAGGTTGTTTACAGTCAGAACCCACCACAGCAGGCTGTTTACAACCAGAACCCACCACAGCAGGCTGTTTACAGTCAGAACCCACCACAGCAGGTTGTTTACAGTCAGAACCCACCACAGCAGGCTGTTTACAGTCAGAACCCATCACAGCAGGTTGTTTATAGTCAGAACCCACCACAGCAGGTTGTTTACAGTCAGAACCCACCACAGCAGGTTGTTTATAGTCAGAACCCACCACAGCAGGTTGTTTACAGTCAGAACCCACCACAGCAGGTTGTTTACAGTCAGAACCCACCACAGCAGGTTGTTTACAGTCAGAACCCACCACAGCAGGATGTTTACAGTCAGAACCCACCATAGCAGGTTGTTTACAACAAGAACCCACCACAGCAGGTTGTTTACAACAAGAACCCACCACAGCAGGTTGTTTACAGTCAGAACCCACCACAGCAGGTTGTTTATAGTCAGAACCCACCACAGCAGGTTGTTTACAGTCAGAACCCACCACAGCAGGATGTTTACAGTCAGAACCCACCACAGCAGGTTGTTTACAGTCAGAACCCATCACAGCAGGTTGTTTACAGTCAGAACCCACCACAGCAGGCTGTTTACAGTCAGAACCCACCACAGCAGGTTGTTTACAACAAGAACCCACCACAGCAGGTTGTTTACAACAAGAACCCACCACAGCAGGTTGTTTACAACAAGAACCCACCACAGCAGGTTGTTTACAACAAGAACCCACCACAGCAGGATGTTTACAGTCAGAACCCACCACAGCAGGCTGTTTACAGTCAGAACCCACCACAGCAGGTTGTTTACAGTCAGAACCCACCACAGCAGGTTGTTTACAACCAGAACCCACCACAGCAGGTTGTTTACAACAAGAACCCACCACAGCAGGATGTTTACAGTCAGAACCCACCACAGCAGGCTGTTTACAGTCAGAACCCACCACAGCAGGTTGTTTACAACCAGAACCCACCACAGCAGGTTGTTTACAACAAGAACCCACCACAGCAGGTTGTTTACAGTCAGAACCCACCACAGCAGGATGTTTACAGTCAGAACCCACCACAGCAGGCTGTTTACAGTCAGAACCCACCACAGCAGGTTGTTTACAGTCAGAACCCACCACAGCAGGATGTTTACAACAAGAACCCACCACAGCAGGTTGTTTACAGTCAGAACCCACCACAGCAGGTTGTTTACAGTCAGAACCCACCACAGCAGGATGTTTACAACAAGAACCCACCACAGCAGGTTGTTTACAGTCAGAACCCACCACAGCAGGTTGTTTACAACCAGAACCCACCACAGCAGGTTGTTTACAACCAGAACCCACCACAGCAGGTTGTTTACAACAAGAACCCACCACAGCAGGTTGTTTACAGTCAGAACCCACCACAGCAGGTTGTTTACAACAAGAACCCACCACAGCAGGTTGTTTACAGTCAGAACCCACCACAGCAGGTTGTTTACAACAAGAACCCACCACAGCAGGATGTTTACAGTCAGAACCCACCACAGCAGGTTGTTTACAGTCAGAACCCACCACAGCAGGTTGTTTACAGTCAGAACCCACCACAGCAGGTTGTTTACAACAAGAACCCACCACAGCAGGTTGTTTACAGTCAGAACCCACCACAGCAGGTTGTTTACAACAAGAACCCACCACAGCAGGCTGTTTATAGTCAGAACCCACCACAGCAGGTTGTTTACAGTCAGAACCCATCACAGCAGGTTGTTTACAGTCAGAACCCACCACAGCAGGCTGTTTACAACAAGAACCCACCACAGCAGGTTGTTTACAGTCAGAACCCACCACAGCAGGCTGTTTACAACAAGAACCCACCACAGCAGGTTGTTTATAGTCAGAACCCACCACAGCAGGTTGTTTACAGTCAGAACCCACCACAGCAGGATGTTTACAGTCAGAACCCACCACAGCAGGTTGTTTACAGTCAGAACCCATCACAGCAGGTTGTTTACAGTCAGAACCCACCACAGCAGGTTGTTTACAACAAGAACCCACCACAGCAGGATGTTTACAGTCAGAACCCACCACAGCAGGCTGTTTACAGTCAGAACCCACCACAGCAGGTTGTTTACAACAAGAACCCACCACAGCAGGTTGTTTACAGTCAGAACCCACCACAGCAGGTTGTTTACAACAAGAACCCACCACAGCAGGTTGTTTACAACAAGAACCCACCACAGCAGGTTGTTTACAGTCAGAACCCACCACAGCAGGATATTTACAGTCAGAACCCACCACAGCAGGTTGTTTACAGTCAGAACCCACCACAGCAGGATGTTTACAGTCAGAACCCACCACAGCAGGTTGTTTACAGTCAGAACCCATCACAGCAGGTTGTTTACAGTCAGAACCCACCACAGCAGGATGTTTACAGTCAGAACCCATCACAGCAGGTTGTTTATAGTCAGAACCCACCACAGCAGGTTGTTTACAGTCAGAACCCACCACAGCAGGCTGTTTACAGTCAGAACCCATCACAGCAGGTTGTTTACAGTCAGAACCCACCACAGCAGGATGTTTACAGTCAGAACCCATCACAGCAGGTTGTTTATAGTCAGAACCCACCACAGCAGGATGTTTATAGTCAGAACCCACCACAGCAGGTTGTTTACAACAAGAACCCACCACAGCAGGATGTTTACAGTCAGAACCCACCACAGCAGGCTGTTTACAGTCAGAACCCACCACAGCAGGTTGTTTACAACAAGAACCCACCACAGCAGGTTGTTTACAGTCAGAACCCACCACAGCAGGTTGTTTACAACAAGAACCCACCACAGCAGGTTGTTTACAACAAGAACCCACCACAGCAGGTTGTTTACAGTCAGAACCCACCACAGCAGGATGTTTACAGTCAGAACCCACCACAGCAGGATGTTTACAGTCAGAACCCACCACAGCAGGATGTTTACAGTCAGAACCCACCACAGCAGGTTGTTTACAGTCAGAACCCACCACAGCAGGTTGTTTACAACAAGAACCCACCACAGCAGGATGTTTACAGTCAGAACCCACCACAGCAGGTTGTTTACAACAAGAACCCACCACAGCAGGTTGTTTACAACAAGAACCCACCACAGCAGGTTGTTTACAGTCAGAACCCATCACAGCAGGTTGTTTACAACAAGAACCCACCACAGCAGGATGTTTACAGTCAGAACCCACCACAGCAGGATGTTTACAACAAGAACCCATCACAGCAGGTTGTTTACAGTCAGAACCCACCACAGCAGGTTGTTTACAACAAGAACCCACCACAGCAGGTTGTTTACAACAAGAACCCACCACAGCAGGTTGTTTACAGTCAGAACCCACCACAGCAGGTTGTTTACAACAAGAACCCACCACAGCAGGTTGTTTACAACAAGAACCCATCACAGCAGGATGTTTACAGTCAGAACCCACCACAGCAGGTTGTTTACAGTCAGAACCCACCACAGCAGGTTGTTTACAACCAGAACCCACCACAGCAGGTTGTTTACAACAAGAACCCACCACAGCAGGATGTTTACAGTCAGAACCCACCACAGCAGGTTGTTTACAGTCAGAACCCACCACAGCAGGTTGTTTACAACCAGAACCCACCACAGCAGGTTGTTTACAACAAGAACCCACCACAGCAGGATGTTTACAGTCAGAATCCCACCACAGCAGGATGTTTACAGTCAGAACCCACCACAGCAGGATGTTTACAGTCAGAATCCCACCACAGCAGGTTGTTTACAGTCAGAATCCCACCACAGCAGGTTGTTTACAGTCAGAACCCACCACAGCAGGTTGTTTACAACAAGAACCCACCACAGCAGGTTGTTTACAGTCAGAACCCACCACAGCAGGTTGTTTACAACAAGAACCCACCACAGCAGGTTGTTTACAGTCAGAACCCACCACAGCAGGTTGTTTACAACAAGAACCCACCACAGCAGGTTGTTTACAGTCAGAACCCACCACAGCAGGATGTTTACAACAAGAACCCATCACAGCAGGATGTTTACAGTCAGAACCCACCACAGCAGGTTGTTTACAGTCAGAACCCACCACAGCAGGTTGTTTACAACCAGAACCCACCACAGCAGGTTGTTTACAACAAGAACCCACCACAGCAGGATGTTTACAGTCAGAACCCACCACAGCAGGTTGTTTACAGTCAGAACCCACCACAGCAGGTTGTTTACAACCAGAACCCACCACAGCAGGTTGTTTACAACAAGAACCCACCACAGCAGGATGTTTACAGTCAGAATCCCACCACAGCAGGATGTTTACAGTCAGAACCCACCACAGCAGGATGTTTACAGTCAGAATCCCACCACAGCAGGATGTTTACAGTCAGAATCCCACCACAGCAGGATGTTTACAGTCAGAACCCACCACAGCAGGATGTTTACAGTCAGAATCCCACCACAGCAGGTTGTTTACAGTCAGAACCCATCACAGCAGGTTGTTTACAGTCAGAACCCACCACAGCAGGATGTTTACAGTCAGAATCCCACCACAGCAGGATGTTTACAGTCAGAACCCACCACAGCAGGTTGTTTACAGTCAGAATCCCACCACAGCAGGATGTTTACAGTCAGAACCCACCACAGCAGGATGTTTACAGTCAGAACCCACCACAGCAGGTTGTTTACAGTCAGAACCCACCACAGCAGGTTGTTTACAACCAGAACCCACCACAGCAGGTTGTTTACAACAAGAACCCACCACAGCAGGATGTTTACAGTCAGAATCCCACCACAGCAGGATGTTTACAGTCAGAACCCACCACAGCAGGCTGTTTACAGTCAGAATCCCACCACAGCAGGATGTTTACAGTCAGAACCCACCACAGCAGGATGTTTACAGTCAGAATCCCACCACAGCAGGATGTTTACAGTCAGAACCCACCACAGCAGGTTGTTTACAGTCAGAATCCCACCACAGCAGGATGTTTACAGTCAGAACCCACCACAGCAGGATGTTTACAGTCAGAACCCACCACAGCAGGTTGTTTACAGTCAGAACCCACCACAGCAGGTTGTTTACAACCAGAACCCACCACAGCAGGTTGTTTACAACAAGAACCCACCACAGCAGGATGTTTACAGTCAGAACCCACCACAGCAGGTTGTTTACAACAAGAACCCACCACAGCAGGTTGTTTACAACAAGAACCCACCACAGCAGGTTGTTTACAGTCAGAACCCACCACAGCAGGATGTTTACAACCAGAACCCACCACAGCAGGTTGTTTACAGTCAGAACCCACCACAGCAGGTTGTTTACAACCAGAACCCACCACAGCAGGTTGTTTACAACAAGAACCCACCACAGCAGGATGTTTACAGTCAGAACCCATCACAGCAGGTTGTTTACAACCAGAACCCATCACAGCAGGTTGTTTACAACCAGAACCCATCACAGCAGGTTGTTTACAACAAGAACCCACCACAGCAGGATGTTTACAGTCAGAACCCACCACAGCAGGTTGTTTACAGTCAGAACCCACCACAGCAGGTTGTTTACAGTCAGAACCCACCACAGCAGGATGTTTACAGTCAGAACCCACCACAGCAGGATGTTTACAGTCAGAACCCACCACAGCAGGCTGTTTACAGTCAGAACCCACCACAGCAGGTTGTTTACAGTCAGAACCCACCACAGCAGGATGTTTACAGTCAGAACCCACCACAGCAGGTTGTTTACAGTCAGAACCCACCACAGCAGGTTGTTTACAACCAGAACCCACCACAGCAGGTTGTTTACAACAAGAACCCACCACAGCAGGTTGTTTATAACCAGAACCCACCACAGCAGGCTGTTTACAGTCAGAACCAACCACAGCAGGTTGTTTACAACAAGAACCCACCACAGCAGGTTGTTTACAGTCAGAACCCACCACAGCAGGATGTTTATAGTCAGAACCCACCACAGCAGGATGTTTACAGTCAGAACCCACCACAGCAGGTTGTTTATAGTCAGAACCCACCACAGCAGGATGTTTATAGTCAGAACCCACCACAGCAGGTTGTTTACAGTCAGAACCCACCACAGCAGGCTGTTTACAGTCAGAACCCATCACAGCAGGTTGTTTACAACCAGAACCCACCACAGCAGGATGTTTACAGTCAGAACCCACCACAGCAGGTTGTTTACAGTCAGAACCCACCACAGCAGGCTGTTTACAGTCAGAACCCATCACAGCAGGTTGTTTACAACCAGAACCCACCACAGCAGGTTGTTTACAGTCAGAACCCACCACAGCAGGTTGTTTACAGTCAGAACCCATCACAGCAGGTTGTTTACAGTCAGAACCCACCACAGCAGGCTGTTTACAGTCAGAACCCATCACAGCAGGTTGTTTACAACCAGAACCCACCACAGCAGGTTGTTTACAGTCAGAACCCACCACAGCAGGTTGTTTACAGTCAGAACCCATCACAGCAGGTTGTTTACAGTCAGAACCCACCACAGCAGGTTGTTTATAGTCAGAACCCACCACAGCAGGTTGTTTACAACCAGAACCCACCACAGCAGGATGTTTACAGTCAGAACCCATCACAGCAGGTTGTTTACAGTCAGAACCCACCACAGCAGGTTGTTTATAGTCAGAACCCACCATAGCAGGTTGTTTACAGTCAGAACCCATCACAGCAGGTTGTTTACAGTCAGAACCCACCACAGCAGGTTGTTTACAGTCAGAACCCACCACAGCAGGTTGTTTACAGTCAGAACCCATCACAGCAGGTTGTTTACAGTCAGAACCCACCATAGCAGGTTGTTTACAGTCAGAACCCATCACAGCAGGTTGTTTATAGTCAGAACCCACCACAGCAGGTTGTTTATAGTCAGAACCCACCATAGCAGGTTGTTTACAGTCAGAACCCATCACAGCAGGTTGTTTACAGTCAGAACCCACCACAGCAGGTTGTTTACAGTCAGAACCCATCACAGCAGGTTGTTTACAACCAGAACCCACCACAGCAGGTTGTTTACAGTCAGAACCCATCACAGCAGGTTGTTTACAACCAGAACCCACCACAGCAGGTTGTTTACAACAAGAACCCACCACAGCAGGTTGTTTACAACAAGAACCCACCACAGCAGGTTGTTTACAGTCAGAACCCACCACAGCAGGTTGTTTACAACAAGAACCCACCACAGCAGGTTGTTTACAACAAGAACCCATCACAGCAGGATGTTTACAACAAGAACCCACCACAGCAGGTTGTTTACAGTCAGAACCCACCACAGCAGGATGTTTACAGTCAGAACCCACCACAGCAGGATGTTTACAGTCAGAACCCACCACAGCAGGATGTTTACAGTCAGAACCCACCACAGCAGGTTGTTTACAGTCAGAACCCACCACAGCAGGTTGTTTACAACAAGAACCCACCACAGCAGGATGTTTACAGTCAGAACCCACCACAGCAGGTTGTTTACAACAAGAACCCACCACAGCAGGTTGTTTACAACAAGAACCCACCACAGCAGGTTGTTTACAGTCAGAACCCATCACAGCAGGTTGTTTACAACAAGAACCCACCACAGCAGGATGTTTACAGTCAGAACCCACCACAGCAGGATGTTTACAACAAGAACCCATCACAGCAGGTTGTTTACAGTCAGAACCCACCACAGCAGGTTGTTTACAACAAGAACCCACCACAGCAGGTTGTTTACAACAAGAACCCACCACAGCAGGTTGTTTACAGTCAGAACCCACCACAGCAGGTTGTTTACAACAAGAACCCACCACAGCAGGTTGTTTACAACAAGAACCCATCACAGCAGGATGTTTACAGTCAGAACCCACCACAGCAGGTTGTTTACAGTCAGAACCCACCACAGCAGGTTGTTTACAACCAGAACCCACCACAGCAGGTTGTTTACAACAAGAACCCACCACAGCAGGATGTTTACAGTCAGAACCCACCACAGCAGGTTGTTTACAGTCAGAACCCACCACAGCAGGTTGTTTACAACCAGAACCCACCACAGCAGGTTGTTTACAACAAGAACCCACCACAGCAGGATGTTTACAGTCAGAATCCCACCACAGCAGGATGTTTACAGTCAGAACCCACCACAGCAGGATGTTTACAGTCAGAATCCCACCACAGCAGGTTGTTTACAGTCAGAATCCCACCACAGCAGGTTGTTTACAGTCAGAACCCACCACAGCAGGATGTTTACAGTCAGAACCCACCACAGCAGGTTGTTTACAACCAGAACCCACCACAGCAGGTTGTTTACAACAAGAACCCACCACAGCAGGATGTTTACAGTCAGAATCCCACCACAGCAGGATGTTTACAGTCAGAACCCACCACAGCAGGCTGTTTACAGTCAGAACCCACCACAGCAGGTTGTTTACAACCAGAACCCACCACAGCAGGATGTTTACAGTCAGAACCCACCACAGCAGGTTGTTTACAACAAGAACCCACCACAGCAGGTTGTTTACAACAAGAACCCACCACAGCAGGATGTTTACAGTCAGAACCCACCACAGCAGGTTGTTTACAACAAGAACCCACCACAGCAGGTTGTTTACAACAAGAACCCACCACAGCAGGTTGTTTACAGTCAGAACCCACCACAGCAGGATGTTTACAACCAGAACCCACCACAGCAGGTTGTTTACAGTCAGAACCCACCACAGCAGGTTGTTTACAACCAGAACCCACCACAGCAGGTTGTTTACAACAAGAACCCACCACAGCAGGATGTTTACAGTCAGAACCCATCACAGCAGGTTGTTTACAACCAGAACCCATCACAGCAGGTTGTTTACAACCAGAACCCATCACAGCAGGTTGTTTACAACAAGAACCCACCACAGCAGGATGTTTACAGTCAGAACCCACCACAGCAGGTTGTTTACAGTCAGAACCCACCACAGCAGGTTGTTTACAGTCAGAACCCACCACAGCAGGATGTTTACAGTCAGAACCCACCACAGCAGGATGTTTACAGTCAGAACCCACCACAGCAGGCTGTTTACAGTCAGAACCCACCACAGCAGGTTGTTTACAGTCAGAACCCACCACAGCAGGATGTTTACAGTCAGAACCCACCACAGCAGGTTGTTTACAGTCAGAACCCACCACAGCAGGTTGTTTACAACCAGAACCCACCACAGCAGGTTGTTTACAACCAGAACCCACCACAGCAGGTTGTTTATAACCAGAACCCACCACAGCAGGCTGTTTACAGTCAGAACCAACCACAGCAGGTTGTTTACAACAAGAACCCACCACAGCAGGATGTTTACAGTCAGAACCCACCACAGCAGGATGTTTACAACAAGAACCCACCACAGCAGGTTGTTTACAGTCAGAACCCACCACAGCAGGATGTTTATAGTCAGAACCCACCACAGCAGGATGTTTACAGTCAGAACCCACCACAGCAGGTTGTTTATAGTCAGAACCCACCACAGCAGGATGTTTATAGTCAGAACCCACCACAGCAGGATGTTTACAGTCAGAACCCACCACAGCAGGTTGTTTATAGTCAGAACCCACCACAGCAGGATGTTTATAGTCAGAACCCACCACAGCAGGTTGTTTACAGTCAGAACCCACCACAGCAGGCTGTTTACAGTCAGAACCCATCACAGCAGGTTGTTTACAACCAGAACCCACCACAGCAGGCTGTTTACAGTCAGAACCCACCACAGCAGGTTGTTTACAGTCAGAACCCATCACAGCAGGTTGTTTACAGTCAGAACCCACCACAGCAGGTTGTTTATAGTCAGAACCCACCACAGCAGGTTGTTTACAACCAGAACCCACCACAGCAGGATGTTTACAGTCAGAACCCATCACAGCAGGTTGTTTACAGTCAGAACCCACCACAGCAGGTTGTTTATAGTCAGAACCCACCATAGCAGGTTGTTTACAGTCAGAACCCATCACAGCAGGTTGTTTACAGTCAGAACCCACCACAGCAGGTTGTTTACAGTCAGAACCCACCACAGCAGGTTGTTTACAGTCAGAACCCATCACAGCAGGTTGTTTATAGTCAGAACCCACCACAGCAGGTTGTTTACAGTCAGAACCCACCATAGCAGGTTGTTTACAGTCAGAACCCATCACAGCAGGTTGTTTATAGTCAGAACCCACCACAGCAGGTTGTTTATAGTCAGAACCCACCATAGCAGGTTGTTTACAGTCAGAACCCATCACAGCAGGTTGTTTACAGTCAGAACCCACCACAGCAGGTTGTTTACAGTCAGAACCCATCACAGCAGGTTGTTTACAACCAGAACCCACCACAGCAGGTTGTTTACAGTCAGAACCCATCACAGCAGGTTGTTTACAACCAGAACCCACCACAGCAGGTTGTTTACAACCAGAACCCACCACAGCAGGTTGTTTACAACCAGAACCCACCACAGCAGGTTGTTTACAACCAGAACCCACCACAGCAGGTTGTTTACAACCAGAACCCACCACAGCAGGTTGTTTACAGTCAGAACCCACCACAGCAGGTTGTTTACAGTCAGAACCCACCATAGCAGGTTGTTTATAGTCAGAACCCATCATAGCAGGTTGTTTACAGTCAGAACCCACCACAGCAGGTTGTTTATAGTCAGAACCCACCACAGCAGGTTGTTTACAGTCAGAACCCATCACAGCAGGTTGTTTACAGTCAGAACCCACCACAGCAGGTTGTTTACAGTCAGAACCCATCACAGCAGGTTGTTTACAGTCAGAACCCACCACAGCAGGTTGTTTACAACCAGAACCCACCACAGCAGGCTGTTTACAACCAGAACCCACCACAGCAGGTTGTTTACAGTCAGAACCCACCACAGCAGGTTGTTTACAGTCAGAACCCACCACAGCAGGTTGTTTACAGTCAGAACCCACCACAGCAGGTTGTTTATAGTCAGAACCCACCACAGCAGGTTGTTTACAGTCAGAACCCACCACAGCAGGTTGTTTACAGTCAGAACCCATCACAGCAGGTTGTTTACAGTCAGAACCCACCACAGCAGGTTGTTTATAGTCAGAACCCACCACAGCAGGTTGTTTATAGTCAGAACCCACCACAGCAGGTTGTTTACAGTCAGAACCCATCACAGCAGGTTGTTTATAGTCAGAACCCACCACAGCAGGTTGTTTATAGTCAGAACCCACCACAGCAGGTTGTTTACAGTCAGAACCCATCACAGCAGGTTGTTTACAGTCAGAACCCACCACAGCAGGTTGTTTACAGTCAGAACCCATCACAGCAGGTTGTTTACAGTCAGAACCCACCACAGCAGGTTGTTTACAACCAGAACCCACCACAGCAGGCTGTTTACAGTCAGAACCCATCACAGCAGGCTGTTTACAGTCAGAACCCACCACAGCAGGTTGTTTACAGTCAGAACCCACCACAGCAGGTTGTTTACAACCAGAACCCACCACAGCAGGCTGTTTACAGTCAGAACCCACCACAGCAGGTTGTTTATAGTCAGAACCCACCACAGCAGGCTGTTTACAGTCAGAACCCACCACAGCAGGCTGTTTACAGTCAGAACCCATCACAGCAGGTTGTTTACAACCAGAACCCACCACAGCAGGTTGTTTACAGTCAGAACCCACCACAGCAGGTTGTTTACAGTCAGAACCCACCACAGCAGGTTGTTTACAACCAGAACCCACCACAGCAGGCTGTTTACAGTCAGAACCCACCACAGCAGGTTGTTTACAACCAGAACCCACCACAGCAGGTTGTTTACAACCAGAACCCACCACAGCAGGTTGTTTATAGTCAGAACCCACCACAGCAGGCTGTTTACAGTCAGAACCCACCATAGCAGGTTGTTTACAGTCAGAACCAATCACAGCAGGTTGTTTACAACCAGAACCCACCACAGCAGGTTGTTTACAGTCAGAACCCACCACAGCAGGTTGTTTACAGTCAGAACCCATCACAGCAGGTTGTTTACAGTCAGAACCCACCACAGCAGGCTGTTTACAGTCAGAACCCACCACAGCAGGCTGTTTACAGTCAGAACCCATCACAGCAGGTTGTTTACAACCAGAACCCACCACAGCAGGTTGTTTACAACCAGAACCCACCACAGCAGGCTGTTTACAGTCAGAACCCATCACAGCAGGTTGTTTACAACCAGAACCCACCACAGCAGGTTGTTTACAACCAGAACCCACCACAGCAGGTTGTTTATAGTCAGAACCCACCACAGCAGGCTGTTTACAGTCAGAACCCACCATAGCAGGTTGTTTACAGTCAGAACCAATCACAGCAGGTTGTTTACAACCAGAACCCACCACAGCAGGTTGTTTACAACCAGAACCCACCACAGCAGGTTGTTTACAACCAGAACCCACCACAGCAGGCTGTTTACAGTCAGAACCCATCACAGCAGGTTGTTTACAACCAGAACCCACCACAGCAGGCTGTTTACAGTCAGAACCCATCACAGCAGGTTGTTTACAACCAGAACCCACCACAGCAGGTTGTTTATAGTCAGAACCCACCACAGCAGGTTGTTTATAGTCAGAACCCATCACAGCAGGTTGTTTACAGTCAGAACCCATCACAGCAGGTTGTTTACAGTCAGAACCCATCACAGCAGGATGTTTACAGTCAGAACCCACCACAGCAGGTTGTTTACAGTCAGAACCCACCACAGCAGGTTGTTTACAACCAGAACCCACCACAGCAGGATGTTTACAGTCAGAACCCACCACAGCAGGTTGTTTACAGTCAGAACCCACCACAGCAGGTTGTTTACAACCAGAACCCACCACAGCAGGTTGTTTATAGTCAGAACCCATCACAGCAGGTTGTTTACAGTCAGAACCCATCACAGCAGGTTGTTTACAGTCAGAACCCATCACAGCAGGTTGTTTACAGTCAGAACCCACCACAGCAGGTTGTTTACAGTCAGAACCCACCACAGCAGGTTGTTTACAACCAGAACCCACCACAGCAGGCTGTTTACAACCAGAACCCACCACAGCAGGCTGTTTACAGTCAGAACCCACCACAGCAGGTTGTTTACAGTCAGAACCCACCACAGCAGGTTGTTTATAGTCAGAACCCACCACAGCAGGTTGTTTACAGTCAGAACCCACCACAGCAGGTTGTTTATAGTCAGAACCCACCACAGCAGGTTGTTTACAGTCAGAACCCATCACAGCAGGTTGTTTACAGTCAGAACCCACCACAGCAGGTTGTTTACAGTCAGAACCCATCACAGCAGGTTGTTTACAACCAGAACCCACCACAGCAGGATGTTTATAGTCAGAACCCACCACAGCAGGTTGTTTACAACCAGAACCCACCACAGCAGGTTGTTTACAGTCAGAACCCACCACAGCAGGTTGTTTATAGTCAGAACCCACCATAGCAGGTTGTTTACAGTCAGAACCCACCACAGCAGGTTGTTTACAACCAGAACCCACCACAGCAGGTTGTTTACAACCAGAACCCACCACAGCAGGTTGTTTACAACCAGAACCCACCACAGCAGGTTGTTTACAGTCAGAACCCATCACAGCAGGTTGTTTACAGTCAGAACCCACCACAGCAGGTTGTTTACAGTCAGAACCCACCACAGCAGGTTGTTTACAGTCAGAACCCGATCACAGCAGGTTGTTTACAGTCAGAACCCACCACAGCAGGTTGTTTACAGTCAGAACCCGATCACAGCAGGTTGTTTACAGTCAGAACCCGATCACAGCAGGTTGTTTATAGTCAGAACCCACCACAGCAGGTTGTTTACAACCAGAACCCACCACAGCAGGTTGTTTACAGTCAGAACCCACCACAGCAGGTTGTTTACAGTCAGAACCCACCACAGCAGGTTGTTTATAGTCAGAACCCACCATAGCAGGTTGTTTACAGTCAGAACCCATCACAGCAGGTTGTTTACAGTCAGAACCCATCACAGCAGGTTGTTTACAACCAGAACCCACCACAGCAGGCTGTTTACAGTCAGAACCCACCACAGCAGGTTGTTTACAGTCAGAACCCACCACAGCAGGTTGTTTATAGTCAGAACCCACCATAGCAGGTTGTTTACAGTCAGAACCCATCACAGCAGGTTGTTTACAGTCAGAACCCATCACAGCAGGTTGTTTACAGTCAGAACCCATCACAGCAGGTTGTTTATAGTCAGAACCCACCACAGCAGGATGTTTACAGTCAGAACCCACCATAGCAGGTTGTTTACAGTCAGAACCCATCACAGCAGGTTGTTTACAGTCAGAACCCACCACAGCAGGTTGTTTACAGTCAGAACCCATCACAGCAGGTTGTTTACAGTCAGAACCCATCACAGCAGGTTGTTTACAACCAGAACCCACCACAGCAGGTTGTTTACAACCAGAACCCACCACAGCAGGTTGTTTACAGTCAGAACCCACCACAGCAGGTTGTTTACAGTCAGAACCCACAACAGCAGGTTGTTTACAACCAGAACCCACCACAGCAGGTTGTTTATAGTCAGAACCCATCACAGCAGGTTGTTTACAGTCAGAACCCACCACAGCAGGTTGTTTACAGTCAGAACCCATCACAGCAGGTTGTTTACAACAAGAACCCACCACAGCAGGCTGTTTACAGTCAGAACCCACCACAGCAGGTTGTTTACAACCAGAACCCACCACAGCAGGTTGTTTACAGTCAGAACCCACCACAGCAGGTTGTTTACAGTCAGAACCCATCACAGCAGGTTGTTTACAACAAGAACCCACCACAGCAGGCTGTTTACAGTCAGAACCCACCACAGCAGGTTGTTTACAACCAGAACCCACCACAGCAGGTTGTTTACAGTCAGAACCCATCACAGCAGGTTGTTTACAACAAGAACCCACCACAGCAGGTTGTTTACAGTCAGAACCCACCACAGCAGGCTGTTTACAGTCAGAACCCACCACAGCAGGCTGTTTACAGTCAGAACCCATCACAGCAGGTTGTTTACAACCAGAACCCACCACAGCAGGTTGTTTACAACCAGAACCCACCACAGCAGGTTGTTTACAGTCAGAACCCACCACAGCAGGCTGTTTACAGTCAGAACCCACCACAGCAGGTTGTTTACAACCAGAACCCACCACAGCAGGTTGTTTACAGTCAGAACCCACCACAGCAGGCTGTTTACAGTCAGAACCCACCACAGCAGGTTGTTTACAACCAGAACCCACCACAGCAGGTTGTTTATAGTCAGAACCCATCACAGCAGGTTGTTTACAGTCAGAACCCACCACAGCAGGTTGTTTATAGTCAGAACCCATCACAGCAGGTTGTTTACAGTCAGAACCCACCACAGCAGGTTGTTTACAGTCAGAACCCACCACAGCAGGTTGTTTATAGTCAGAACCCATCACAGCAGGTTGTTTACAGTCAGAACCCACCACAGCAGGTTGTTTACAGTCAGAACCCACCACAGCAGGTTGTTTATAGTCAGAACCCACCACAGCAGGTTGTTTACAACCAGAACCCACCACAGCAGGTTGTTTACAGTCAGAACCCATCACAGCAGGTTGTTTATAGTCAGAACCCACCACAGCAGGTTGTTTACAGTCAGAACCCACCACAGCAGGTTGTTTACAACCAGAACCCACCACAGCAGGTTGTTTATAGTCAGAACCCACCACAGCAGGTTGTTTACAACCAGAACCCACCACAGCAGGTTGTTTACAGTCAGAACCCACCACAGCAGGTTGTTTACAGTCAGAACCCACCACAGCAGGTTGTTTATAGTCAGAACCCACCACAGCAGGTTGTTTACAGTCAGAACCCACCACAGCAGGTTGTTTACAGTCAGAACCCACCACAGCAGGTTGTTTACAGTCAGAACCCACCACAGCAGGTTGTTTACAACCAGAACCCATCACAGCAGGTTGTTTACAGTCAGAACCCACCACAGCAGGTTGTTTATAGTCAGAACCCACCACAGCAGGTTGTTTACAGTCAGAACCCACCACAGCAGGTTGTTTACAGTCAGAACCCACCACAGCAGGTTGTTTACAGTCAGAACCCACCACAGCAGGTTGTTTACAACCAGAACCCATCACAGCAGGTTGTTTACAGTCAGAACCCACCACAGCAGGTTGTTTACAGTCAGAACCCACCACAGCAGGTTGTTTACAGTCAGAACCCACCACAGCAGGTTGTTTACAGTCAGAACCCACCACAGCAGGCTGTTTATAGTCAGAACCCACCATAGCAGGTTGTTTACAACCAGAACCCACCACAGCAGGTTGTTTACAACCAGAACCCACCACAGCAGGTTGTTTACAGTCAGAACCCACCATAGCAGGTTGTTTACAGTCAGAACCCATCACAGCAGGTTGTTTACAGTCAGAACCCATCACAGCAGGTTGTTTACAGTCAGAACCCACCACAGCAGGTTGTTTACAACCAGAACCCATCACAGCAGGTTGTTTACAGTCAGAACCCACCACAGCAGGTTGTTTACAACCAGAACCCATCACAGCAGGTTGTTTACAGTCAGAACCCACCACAGCAGGTTGTTTACAACCAGAACCCATCACAGCAGGTTGTTTACAGTCAGAACCCATCACAGCAGGTTGTTTACAGTCAGAACCCATCACAGCAGGTTGTTTATAGTCAGAACCCATCACAGCAGGTTGTTTACAGTCAGAACCCATCACAGCAGGTTGTTTACAGTCAGAACCCACCACAGCAGGTTGTTTACAACCAGAACCCATCACAGCAGGTTGTTTACAGTCAGAACCCACCACAGCAGGTTGTTTACAGTCAGAACCCACCACAGCAGGCTGTTTACAGTCAGAACCCACCACAGCAGGCTGTTTACAGTCAGAACCCACCACAGCAGGCTGTTTATAGTCAGAACCCACCATAGCAGGTTGTTTACAACCAGAACCCACCACAGCAGGTTGTTTACAACCAGAACCCACCACAGCAGGTTGTTTACAGTCAGAACCCACCATAGCAGGTTGTTTACAGTCAGAACCCACCACAGCAGGTTGTTTATAGTCAGAACCCATCACAGCAGGTTGTTTACAGTCAGAACCCATCACAGCAGGTTGTTTACAGTCAGAACCCACCACAGCAGGTTGTTTATAGTCAGAACCCACCACAGCAGGTTGTTTACAGTCAGAACCCACCACAGCAGGTTGTTTATAGTCAGAACCCACCATAGCAGGTTGTTTACAGTCAGAACCCATCACAGCAGGTTGTTTACAGTCAGAACCCACCACAGCAGGTTGTTTATAGTCAGAACCCACCACAGCAGGTTGTTTACAGTCAGAACCCACCACAGCAGGTTGTTTACAGTCAGAACCCACCACAGCAGGTTGTTTACAACCAGAACCCACCACAGCAGGTTGTTTACAGTCAGAACCCATCACAGCAGGTTGTTTACAACCAGAACCCATCACAGCAGGCTGTTTACAGTCAGAACCCATCACAGCAGGCTGTTTACAGTCAGAACCCATCACAGCAGGTTGTTTACAACCAGAACCCACCACAGCAGGTTGTTTACAACCAGAACCCACCACAGCAGGTTGTTTACAGTCAGAACCCACCACAGCAGGTTGTTTACAACCAGAACCCACCACAGCAGGTTGTTTACAGTCAGAACCCACCACAGCAGGCTGTTTACAGTCAGAACCCACCACAGCAGGCTGTTTACAGTCAGAACCCATCACAGCAGGTTGTTTACAACCAGAACCCACCACAGCAGGTTGTTTACAACCAGAACCCACCACAGCAGGTTGTTTACAACCAGAACCCACCACAGCAGGTTGTTTACAACCAGAACCCATCACAGCAGGTTGTTTACAACCAGAACCCACCACAGCAGGTTGTTTACAGTCAGAACCCATCACAGCAGGTTGTTTATAGTCAGAACCCACCACAGCAGGTTGTTTACAGTCAGAACCCACCACAGCAGGTTGTTTATAGTCAGAACCCATCACAGCAGGTTGTTTATAGTCAGAACCCACCACAGCAGGTTGTTTACAGTCAGAACCCATCACAGCAGGTTGTTTACAGTCAGAACCCATCACAGCAGGTTGTTTACAGTCAGAACCCACCACAGCAGGTTGTTTACAACCAGAACCCACCACAGCAGGATGTTTACAACAAGAACCCACCACAGCAGGTTGTTTACAGTCAGAACCCACCACAGCAGGTTGTTTACAACCAGAACCCACCACAGCAGGTTGTTTACAACCAGAACCCACCACAGCAGGTTGTTTATAGTCAGAACCCACCACAGCAGGTTGTTTATAGTCAGAACCCATCACAGCAGGCTGTTTATAGTCAGAACCCACCACAGCAGGTTGTTTATAGTCAGAACCCACCATAGCAGGTTGTTTATAGTCAGAACCCACCACAGCAGGTTGTTTATAGTCAGAACCCACCACAGCAGGTTGTTTACAGTCAGAACCCACCACAGCAGGTTGTTTACAGTCAGAACCCATCACAGCAGGTTGTTTATAGTCAGAACCCACCACAGCAGGTTGTTTACAGTCAGAACCCACCATAGCAGGTTGTTTATAGTCAGAACCCACCACAGCAGGTTGTTTACAGTCAGAACCCACCACAGCAGGTTGTTTACAGTCAGAACCCATCACAGCAGGTTGTTTACAGTCAGAACCCACCATAGCAGGTTGTTTACAGTCAGAACCCACCACAGCAGGTTGTTTACAGTCAGAACCCATCACAGCAGGTTGTTTATAGTCAGAACCCACCACAGCAGGTTGTTTACAGTCAGAACCCACCATAGCAGGTTGTTTACAGTCAGAACCCACCACAGCAGGTTGTTTACAGTCAGAACCCATCACAGCAGGTTGTTTATAGTCAGAACCCACCACAGCAGGTTGTTTACAGTCAGAACCCACCACAGCAGGCTGTTTACAGTCAGAACCCACCACAGCAGGTTGTTTATAGTCAGAACCCACCACAGCAGGTTGTTTACAGTCAGAACCCACCACAGCAGGTTGTTTATAGTCAGAACCCACCACAGCAGGTTGTTTATAGTCAGAACCCACCACAGCAGGTTGTTTATAGTCAGAACCCACCACAGCAGGTTGTTTACAGTCAGAACCCACCACAGCAGGTTGTTTATAGTCAGAACCCACCATAGCAGGCTGTTTACAGTCAGAACCCATCACAGCAGGTTGTTTACAGTCAGAACCCACCACAGCAGGTTGTTTACAGTCAGAACCCACCACAGCAGGCTGTTTACAGTCAGAACCCATCACAGCAGGTTGTTTATAGTCAGAACCCACCACAGCAGGTTGTTTACAGTCAGAACCCACCACAGCAGGTTGTTTATAGTCAGAACCCACCACAGCAGGTTGTTTACAGTCAGAACCCACCACAGCAGGCTGTTTACAGTCAGAACCCATCACAGCAGGTTGTTTATAGTCAGAACCCATCACAGCAGGTTGTTTACAGTCAGAACCCACCACAGCAGGTTGTTTACAGTCAGAACCCATCACAGCAGGTTGTTTACAGTCAGAACCCACCACAGCAGGCTGTTTACAGTCAGAACCCATCACAGCAGGTTGTTTACAGTCAGAACCCACCACAGCAGGTTGTTTATAGTCAGAACCCACCACAGCAGGTTGTTTACAGTCAGAACCCATCACAGCAGGTTGTTTATAGTCAGAACCCACCACAGCAGGTTGTTTATAGTCAGAACCCACCACAGCAGGTTGTTTACAGTCAGAACCCACCACAGCAGGTTGTTTATAGTCAGAACCCACCATAGCAGGCTGTTTACAGTCAGAACCCATCACAGCAGGTTGTTTACAGTCAGAACCCACCATAGCAGGTTGTTTACAGTCAGAACCCATCACAGCAGGTTGTTTACAGTCAGAACCCATCACAGCAGGTTGTTTATAGTCAGAACCCACCACAGCAGGTTGTTTACAGTCAGAACCCACCATAGCAGGTTGTTTACAGTCAGAACCCATCACAGCAGGATGTTTACAGTCAGAACCCATCACAGCAGGTTGTTTATAGTCAGAACCCACCATAGCAGGTTGTTTACAGTCAGAACCCATCACAGCAGGTTGTTTACAGTCAGAACCCACCACAGCAGGTTGTTTACAACCAGAACCCACCACAGCAGGATGTTTACAACAAGAACCCACCACAGCAGGTTGTTTACAACCAGAACCCACCACAGCAGGTTGTTTACAACCAGAACCCACCACAGCAGGTTGTTTACAGTCAGAACCCACCACAGCAGGTTGTTTACAGTCAGAACCCACCACAGCTGGTTGTTTACAGTCAGAACCCACCACAGCAGGCTGTTTACAACAAGAACCCACCACAGCAGGTTGTTTACAACCAGAACCCACCACAGCAGGTTGTTTACAGTCAGAACCCATCACAGCAGGTTGTTTACAACCAGAACCCACCACAGCAGGTTGTTTACAGTCAGAACCCACCACAGCAGGCTGTTTACAGTCAGAACCCATCACAGCAGGTTGTTTACAACCAGAACCCACCACAGCAGGTTGTTTACAGTCAGAACCCACAACAGCAGGCTGTTTACAACAAGAACCCACCACAGCAGGTTGTTTACAACCAGAACCCACCACAGCAGGCTGTTTACAGTCAGAACCCATCACAGCAGGTTGTTTACAACAAGAACCCACCACAGCAGGCTGTTTACAGTCAGAACCCACCACAGCAGGTTGTTTACAACCAGAACCCACCACAGCAGGTTGTTTACAACCAGAACCCACCACAGCAGGCTGTTTACAGTCAGAACCCACCACAGCAGGTTGTTTACAACCAGAACCCACCACAGCAGGCTGTTTACAGTCAGAACCCATCACAGCAGGTTGTTTACAACCAGAACCCACCACAGCAGGTTGTTTACAGTCAGAACCCACCACAGCAGGCTGTTTATAGTCAGAACCCACCACAGCAGGTTGTTTATAGTCAGAACCCACCACAGCAGGTTGTTTATAGTCAGAACCCACCACAGCAGGTTGTTTATAGTCAGAACCCACCACAGCAGGTTGTTTATAGTCAGAACCCACCACAGCAGGTTGTTTACAGTCAGAACCCACCACAGCAGGCTGTTTACAGTCAGAACCCATCACAGCAGGTTGTTTACAACCAGAACCCACCACAGCAGGTTGTTTACAGTCAGAACCCATCACAGCAGGTTGTTTACAGTCAGAACCCACAACAGCAGGCTGTTTACAGTCAGAACCCATCACAGCAGGTTGTTTACAACCAGAACACACCACAGCAGGTTGTTTACAGTCAGAACCCACCACAGCAGGTTGTTTACAGTCAGAACCCACAACAGCAGGTTGTTTACAACCAGAACCCACCACAGCAGGCTGTTTACAGTCAGAACCCATCACAGCAGGTTGTTTACAACCAGAACCCACCACAGCAGGTTGTTTACAGTCAGAACCCACCACAGCAGGTTGTTTACAACCAGAACCCACCACAGCAGGTTGTTTACAGTCAGAACCCATCACAGCAGGTTGTTTATAGTCAGAACCCACCACAGCAGGATGTTTACAGTCAGAACCCATCACAGCAGGTTGTTTACAGTCAGAACCCATCACAGCAGGTTGTTTACAGTCAGAACCCATCACAGCAGGTTGTTTATAGTCAGAACCCACCACAGCAGGTTGTTTACAGTCAGAACCCACCACAGCAGGTTGTTTACAACCAGAACCCACCACAGCAGGTTGTTTACAGTCAGAACCCATCACAGCAGGTTGTTTATAGTCAGAACCCACCACAGCAGGCTGTTTACAGTCAGAACCCATCACAGCAGGTTGTTTACAACCAGAACCCACCACAGCAGGTTGTTTACAGTCAGAACCCACAACAGCAGGCTGTTTACAGTCAGAACCCATCACAGCAGGTTGTTTACAACCAGAACCCACCACAGCAGGTTGTTTACAGTCAGAACCCACCACAGCAGGTTGTTTATAGTCAGAACCCACCACAGCAGGTTGTTTACAGTCAGAACCCACCATAGCAGGTTGTTTACAGTCAGAACCCACCACAGCAGGTTGTTTATAGTCAGAACCCACCACAGCAGGTTGTTTACAGTCAGAACCCACCATAGCAGGTTGTTTACAGTCAGAACCCACCATAGCAGGTTGTTTACAGTCAGAACCCACCATAGCAGGTTGTTTATAGTCAGAACCCACCACAGCAGGTTGTTTATAGTCAGAACCCACCACAGCAGGTTGTTTACAGTCAGAACCCACCACAGCAGGTTGTTTATAGTCAGAACCCACCATAGCAGGTTGTTTACAGTCAGAACCCACCATAGCAGGTTGTTTACAGTCAGAACCCACCATAGCAGGTTGTTTACAGTCAGAACCCATCACAGCAGGTTGTTTACAGTCAGAACCCATCACAGCAGGTTGTTTATAGTCAGAACCCACCATAGCAGGTTGTTTACAGTCAGAACCCACCACAGCAGGTTGTTTATAGTCAGAACCCACCATAGCAGGTTGTTTACAGTCAGAACCCACCATAGCAGGTTGTTTACAGTCAGAACCCACCATAGCAGGTTGTTTACAGTCAGAACCCATCACAGCAGGTTGTTTACAGTCAGAACCCATCACAGCAGGTTGTTTATAGTCAGAACCCACCATAGCAGGTTGTTTACAGTCAGAACCCATCACAGCAGGTTGTTTACAGTCAGAACCCACCACAGCAGGTTGTTTACAACCAGAACCCACCACAGCAGGATGTTTACAACAAGAACCCACCACAGCAGGTTGTTTACAGTCAGAACCCACCACAGCAGGATGTTTACAACAAGAACCCACCACAGCAGGTTGTTTACAGTCAGAACCCATCACAGCAGGTTGTTTACAGTCAGAACCCACCACAGCAGGTTGTTTACAACCAGAACCCACCACAGCAGGATGTTTACAACAAGAACCCACCACAGCAGGTTGTTTACAACCAGAACCCACCACAGCAGGTTGTTTACAACCAGAACCCACCACAGCAGGTTGTTTACAACCAGAACCCACCACAGCAGGTTGTTTACAGTCAGAACCCACCACAGCAGGTTGTTTACAGTCAGAACCCACCACAGCTGGTTGTTTACAGTCAGAACCCACCACAGCAGGCTGTTTACAACAAGAACCCACCACAGCAGGTTGTTTACAACCAGAACCCACCACAGCAGGCTGTTTACAACAAGAACCCACCACAGCAAGCTGTTTACAGTCAGAACCCACCACAGCAGGCTGTTTACAGTCAGAACCCATCACAGCAGGTTGTTTACAACCAGAACCCACCACAGCAGGTTGTTTACAGTCAGAACCCACCACAGCAGGCTGTTTACAACAAGAACCCACCACAGCAGGTTGTTTACAACCAGAACCCACCACAGCAGGTTGTTTACAGTCAGAACCCACCACAGCAGGTTGTTTACAACCAGAACCCACCACAGCAGGTTGTTTACAGTCAGAACCCATCACAGCAGGTTGTTTACAACCAGAACCCACCACAGCAGGTTGTTTACAACCAGAACCCACCACAGCAGGTTGTTTACAGTCAGAACCCACCACAGCAGGTTGTTTACAGTCAGAACCCACCACAGCAGGTTGTTTACAACCAGAACCCACCACAGCAGGTTGTTTACAGTCAGAACCCACCACAGCAGGTTGTTTACAACCAGAACCCACCACAGCAGGCTGTTTACAGTCAGAACCCACCACAGCAGGCTGTTTACAGTCAGAACCCACCACAGCAGGTTGTTTACAGTCAGAACCCATCACAGCAGGTTGTTTACAACCAGAACCCACCACAGCAGGTTGTTTACAGTCAGAACCCACAACAGCAGGCTGTTTACAGTCAGAACCCACCACAGCAGGTTGTTTACAGTCAGAACCCATCACAGCAGGCTGTTTACAGTCAGAACCCATCACAGCAGGTTGTTTACAGTCAGAACCCATCACAGCAGGTTGTTTACAGTCAGAACCCATCACAGCAGGCTGTTTACAGTCAGAACCCATCACAGCAGGTTGTTTACAACCAGAACCCACCACAGCAGGTTGTTTACAGTCAGAACCCATCACAGCAGGCTGTTTACAGTCAGAACCCATCACAGCAGGTTGTTTACAGTCAGAACCCATCACAGCAGGTTGTTTACAGTCAGAACCCACCACAGCAGGTTGTTTACAGTCAGAACCCACCACAGCAGGTTGTTTACAACCAGAACCCACCACAGCAGGTTGTTTACAGTCAGAACCCATCACAGCAGGTTGTTTACAGTCAGAACCCATCACAGCAGGTTGTTTACAGTCAGAACCCACCACAGCAGGTTGTTTACAGTCAGAACCCATCACAGCAGGTTGTTTACAGTCAGAACCCATCACAGCAGGTTGTTTACAGTCAGAACCCACCACAGCAGGTTGTTTACAGTCAGAACCCACCACAGCAGGTTGTTTACAACCAGAACCCACCACAGCAGGTTGTTTACAGTCAGAACCCACCACAGCAGGTTGTTTACAACCAGAACCCACCACAGCAGGTTGTTTACAACCAGAACCCACCACAGCAGGTTGTTTACAACCAGAACCCACCACAGCAGGTTGTTTACAACCAGAACCCACCACAGCAGGTTGTTTACAACCAGAACCCACCACAGCAGGTTGTTTACAGTCAGAACCCATCACAGCAGGTTGTTTATAGTCAGAACCCACCACAGCAGGCTGTTTACAGTCAGAACCCATCACAGCAGGTTGTTTACAACCAGAACCCACCACAGCAGGCTGTTTACAGTCAGAACCCACCATAGCAGGTTGTTTACAGTCAGAACCCATCACAGCAGGTTGTTTATAGTCAGAACCCATCACAGCAGGTTGTTTACAGTCAGAACCCATCACAGCAGGTTGTTTACAGTCAGAACCCACCACAGCAGGTTGTTTACAGTCAGAACCCATCACAGCAGGTTGTTTACAACCAGAACCCATCACAGCAGGTTGTTTACAACCAGAACCCACCACAGCAGGTTGTTTACAGTCAGAACCCATCACAGCAGGTTGTTTACAACCAGAACCCATCACAGCAGGTTGTTTACAACCAGAACCCACCACAGCAGGTTGTTTACAGTCAGAACCCATCACAGCAGGTTGTTTACAACCAGAACCCATCACAGCAGGTTGTTTACAACCAGAACCCACCACAGCAGGTTGTTTACAACCAGAACCCACCACAGCAGGTTGTTTACAGTCAGAACCCACCACAGCAGGTTGTTTACAACCAGAACCCACCACAGCAGGTTGTTTACAACCAGAACCCACCACAGCAGGTTGTTTACAGTCAGAACCCACCACAGCAGGTTGTTTACAGTCAGAACCCATCACAGCAGGTTGTTTACAGTCAGAACCCACCACAGCAGGTTGTTTACAGTCAGAACCCACCACAGCAGGTTGTTTACAACCAGAACCCACCACAGCAGGTTGTTTACAGTCAGAACCCACCACAGCAGGTTGTTTACAACCAGAACCCACCACAGCAGGCTGTTTACAGTCAGAACCCACCATAGCAGGTTGTTTACAGTCAGAACCCACCATAGCAGGTTGTTTACAACCAGAACCCACCACAGCAGGTTGTTTACAACCAGAACCCACCACAGCAGGTTGTTTACAACCAGAACCCACCACAGCAGGTTGTTTACAGTCAGAACCCACCATAGCAGGTTGTTTACAACCAGAACCCACCACAGCAGGTTGTTTACAACCAGAACCCACCACAGCAGGTTGTTTACAACCAGAACCCACCACAGCAGGTTGTTTACAACCAGAACCCACCACAGCAGGTTGTTTACAGTCAGAACCCATCACAGCAGGTTGTTTATAGTCAGAACCCACCACAGCAGGCTGTTTACAGTCAGAACCCATCACAGCAGGTTGTTTACAACCAGAACCCACCACAGCAGGCTGTTTACAGTCAGAACCCACCATAGCAGGTTGTTTACAGTCAGAACCCATCACAGCAGGTTGTTTATAGTCAGAACCCATCACAGCAGGTTGTTTACAGTCAGAACCCATCACAGCAGGTTGTTTACAGTCAGAACCCATCACAGCAGGTTGTTTACAGTCAGAACCCATCACAGCAGGTTGTTTATAGTCAGAACCCACCACAGCAGGTTGTTTACAGTCAGAACCCATCACAGCAGGTTGTTTACAACCAGAACCCATCACAGCAGGTTGTTTACAACCAGAACCCACCACAGCAGGTTGTTTACAGTCAGAACCCATCACAGCAGGTTGTTTACAACCAGAACCCATCACAGCAGGTTGTTTACAACCAGAACCCACCACAGCAGGTTGTTTACAGTCAGAACCCATCACAGCAGGTTGTTTACAACCAGAACCCATCACAGCAGGTTGTTTACAACCAGAACCCACCACAGCAGGTTGTTTACAACCAGAACCCACCACAGCAGGTTGTTTACAGTCAGAACCCACCACAGCAGGTTGTTTACAACCAGAACCCACCACAGCAGGTTGTTTACAACCAGAACCCACCACAGCAGGTTGTTTACAGTCAGAACCCACCACAGCAGGTTGTTTACAGTCAGAACCCATCACAGCAGGTTGTTTACAGTCAGAACCCATCACAGCAGGTTGTTTACAACCAGAACCCACCACAGCAGGCTGTTTACAGTCAGAACCCACCACAGCAGGCTGTTTACAGTCAGAACCCATCACAGCAGGTTGTTTACAGTCAGAACCCACCACAGCAGGTTGTTTACAGTCAGAACCCATCACAGCAGGTTGTTTACAGTCAGAACCCACCACAGCAGGTTGTTTACAGTCAGAACCCACCACAGCAGGTTGTTTACAACCAGAACCCACCACAGCAGGTTGTTTACAACCAGAACCCACCACAGCAGGTTGTTTACAACCAGAACCCACCACAGCAGGTTGTTTACAACCAGAACCCACCACAGCAGGTTGTTTACAGTCAGAACCCACCACAGCAGGCTGTTTACAGTCAGAACCCATCACAGCAGGCTGTTTACAGTCAGAACCCATCACAGCAGGTTGTTTACAGTCAGAACCCACCACAGCAGGTTGTTTACAACCAGAACCCACCACAGCAGGTTGTTTACAACCAGAACCCACCACAGCAGGTTGTTTACAGTCAGAACCCACCACAGCAGGCTGTTTACAGTCAGAACCCATCACAGCAGGCTGTTTACAGTCAGAACCCATCACAGCAGGTTGTTTACAGTCAGAACCCATCACAGCAGGTTGTTTACAACCAGAACCCACCACAGCAGGTTGTTTACAACCAGAACCCACCACAGCAGGTTGTTTACAGTCAGAACCCACCACAGCAGGCTGTTTACAGTCAGAACCCATCACAGCAGGTTGTTTACAGTCAGAACCCACCACAGCAGGCTGTTTACAGTCAGAACCCATCACAGCAGGTTGTTTACAGTCAGAACCCATCACAGCAGGTTGTTTACAGTCAGAACCCACCACAGCAGGCTGTTTACAGTCAGAACCCATCACAGCAGGTTGTTTACAACCAGAACCCACCACAGCAGGTTGTTTACAACCAGAACCCACCACAGCAGGTTGTTTACAGTCAGAACCCACCACAGCAGGTTGTTTACAGTCAGAACCCACCACAGCAGGTTGTTTACAGTCAGAACCCATCACAGCAGGTTGTTTACAACCAGAACCCACCACAGCAGGTTGTTTACAACCAGAACCCACCACAGCAGGTTGTTTACAACCAGAACCCACCACAGCAGGTTGTTTACAGTCAGAACCCACCACAGCAGGTTGTTTACAGTCAGAACCCATCACAGCAGGTTGTTTACAACCAGAACCCACCACAGCAGGTTGTTTACAACCAGAACCCACCACAGCAGGTTGTTTACAGTCAGAACCCACCACAGCAGGTTGTTTACAACCAGAACCCACCACAGCAGGTTGTTTACAACCAGAACCCACCACAGCAGGTTGTTTACAGTCAGAACCCACCACAGCAGGCTGTTTACAGTCAGAACCCATCACAGCAGGTTGTTTACAGTCAGAACCCATCACAGCAGGTTGTTTACAACCAGAACCCACCACAGCAGGCTGTTTACAGTCAGAACCCACCACAGCAGGCTGTTTACAGTCAGAACCCATCACAGCAGGTTGTTTACAGTCAGAACCCACCACAGCAGGTTGTTTACAGTCAGAACCCATCACAGCAGGTTGTTTACAGTCAGAACCCACCACAGCAGGTTGTTTACAGTCAGAACCCACCACAGCAGGTTGTTTACAACCAGAACCCACCACAGCAGGTTGTTTACAACCAGAACCCACCACAGCAGGTTGTTTACAACCAGAACCCACCACAGCAGGTTGTTTACAACCAGAACCCACCACAGCAGGTTGTTTACAGTCAGAACCCACCACAGCAGGCTGTTTACAGTCAGAACCCATCACAGCAGGCTGTTTACAGTCAGAACCCATCACAGCAGGTTGTTTACAGTCAGAACCCACCACAGCAGGTTGTTTACAACCAGAACCCACCACAGCAGGTTGTTTACAACCAGAACCCACCACAGCAGGTTGTTTACAGTCAGAACCCACCACAGCAGGCTGTTTACAGTCAGAACCCATCACAGCAGGCTGTTTACAGTCAGAACCCATCACAGCAGGTTGTTTACAGTCAGAACCCATCACAGCAGGTTGTTTACAACCAGAACCCACCACAGCAGGTTGTTTACAACCAGAACCCACCACAGCAGGCTGTTTACAGTCAGAACCCATCACAGCAGGCTGTTTACAGTCAGAACCCATCACAGCAGGTTGTTTACAGTCAGAACCCATCACAGCAGGCTGTTTACAGTCAGAACCCATCACAGCAGGTTGTTTACAGTCAGAACCCACCACAGCAGGCTGTTTACAGTCAGAACCCATCACAGCAGGTTGTTTACAACCAGAACCCACCACAGCAGGTTGTTTACAACCAGAACCCACCACAGCAGGTTGTTTACAGTCAGAACCCACCACAGCAGGTTGTTTACAGTCAGAACCCACCACAGCAGGTTGTTTACAGTCAGAACCCATCACAGCAGGTTGTTTACAACCAGAACCCACCACAGCAGGTTGTTTACAACCAGAACCCACCACAGCAGGTTGTTTACAACCAGAACCCACCACAGCAGGTTGTTTACAGTCAGAACCCACCACAGCAGGTTGTTTACAACCAGAACCCACCACAGCAGGTTGTTTACAACCAGAACCCACCACAGCAGGTTGTTTACAACCAGAACCCACCACAGCAGGTTGTTTATAGTCAGAACCCACCACAGCAGGTTGTTTACAGTCAGAACCCACCACAGCAGGTTGTTTATAGTCAGAACCCATCACAGCAGGTTGTTTACAACCAGAACCCACCACAGCAGGTTGTTTACAACCAGAACCCACCACAGCAGGTTGTTTACAACCAGAACCCACCACAGCAGGTTGTTTATAGTCAGAACCCACCACAGCAGGTTGTTTACAGTCAGAACCCACCACAGCAGGATGTTTACAGTCAGAACCCATCACAGCAGGTTGTTTACAGTCAGAACCCACCACAGCAGGTTGTTTACAACCAGAACCCACCACAGCAGGTTGTTTATAGTCAGAACCCATCACAGCAGGTTGTTTACAGTCAGAACCCACCACAGCAGGTTGTTTACAACCAGAACCCACCACAGCAGGTTGTTTATAGTCAGAACCCACCATAGCAGGTTGTTTACAGTCAGAACCCATCACAGCAGGTTGTTTACAGTCAGAACCCATCACAGCAGGATGTTTACAGTCAGAACCCACCACAGCAGGTTGTTTACAACCAGAACCCACCACAGCAGGCTGTTTACAGTCAGAACCCATCACAGCAGGTTGTTTACAACCAGAACCCACCACAGCAGGTTGTTTACAGTCAGAACCCACCACAGCAGGTTGTTTACAGTCAGAACCCACCACAGCAGGATGTTTACAGTCAGAACCCATCACAGCAGGTTGTTTACAGTCAGAACCCACCACAGCAGGTTGTTTACAACCAGAACCCACCACAGCAGGTTGTTTATAGTCAGAACCCATCACAGCAGGTTGTTTACAGTCAGAACCCATCACAGCAGGTTGTTTACAGTCAGAACCCACCACAGCAGGTTGTTTATAGTCAGAACCCACCACAGCAGGTTGTTTACAGTCAGAACCCACCACAGCAGGTTGTTTATAGTCAGAACCCACCACAGCAGGTTGTTTACAGTCAGAACCCACCACAGCAGGTTGTTTATAGTCAGAACCCATCACAGCAGGTTGTTTACAGTCAGAACCCATCACAGCAGGTTGTTTACAGTCAGAACCCACCACAGCAGGTTGTTTACAGTCAGAACCCACCACAGCAGGTTGTTTACAGTCAGAACCCACCACAGCAGGTTGTTTACAACCAGAACCCACCACAGCAGGTTGTTTATAGTCAGAACCCACCACAGCAGGTTGTTTACAGTCAGAACCCACCACAGCAGGTTGTTTACAACCAGAACCCACCACAGCAGGTTGTTTACAGTCAGAACCCACCACAGCAGGTTGTTTACAGTCAGAACCCACCACAGCAGGTTGTTTATAGTCAGAACCCACCACAGCAGGTTGTTTACAGTCAGAACCCACCACAGCAGGTTGTTTATAGTCAGAACCCACCATAGCAGGTTGTTTACAGTCAGAACCCATCACAGCAGGTTGTTTACAGTCAGAACCCACCATAGCAGGCTGTTTACAGTCAGAACCCACCACAGCAGGTTGTTTACAGTCAGAACCCACCACAGCAGGTTGTTTACAGTCAGAACCCACCACAGCAGGTTGTTTATAGTCAGAACCCACCATAGCAGGTTGTTTACAGTCAGAACCCACCACAGCAGGTTGTTTATAGTCAGAACCCATCACAGCAGGTTGTTTACAGTCAGAACCCATCACAGCAGGTTGTTTACAGTCAGAACCCATCACAGCAGGTTGTTTACAACCAGAACCCACCACAGCAGGTTGTTTACAGTCAGAACCCATCACAGCAGGTTGTTTACAACCAGAACCCACCACAGCAGGTTGTTTACAGTCAGAACCCACCACAGCAGGTTGTTTACAGTCAGAACCCACCACAGCAGGTTGTTTACAGTCAGAACCCACCACAGCAGGCTGTTTACAGTCAGAACCCACCACAGCAGGTTGTTTACAGTCAGAACCCATCACAGCAGGTTGTTTACAGTCAGAACCCACCACAGCAGGTTGTTTACAGTCAGAACCCACCACAGCAGGTTGTTTACAGTCAGAACCCACCACAGCAGGTTGTTTACAGTCAGAACCCACCACAGCAGGTTGTTTACAGTCAGAACCCACCACAGCAGGTTGTTTATAGTCAGAACCCACCACAGCAGGCTGTTTACAACCAGAACCCACCACAGCAGGTTGTTTACAGTCAGAACCCACCACAGCAGGTTGTTTACAGTCAGAACCCACCACAGCAGGTTGTTTATAGTCAGAACCCACCATAGCAGGTTGTTTACAGTCAGAACCCATCACAGCAGGTTGTTTACAACCAGAACCCACCACAGCAGGCTGTTTACAGTCAGAACCCATCACAGCAGGTTGTTTACAACCAGAACCCACCACAGCAGGTTGTTTACAACCAGAACCCACCACAGCAGGCTGTTTACAGTCAGAACCCATCACAGCAGGTTGTTTACAGTCAGAACCCACCACAGCAGGCTGTTTACAGTCAGAACCCATCACAGCAGGTTGTTTACAGTCAGAACCCATCACAGCAGGTTGTTTACAGTCAGAACCCATCACAGCAGGTTGTTTACAGTCAGAACCCACCACAGCAGGTTGTTTACAACCAGAACCCACCACAGCAGGTTGTTTACAACCAGAACCCACCACAGCAGGTTGTTTATAGTCAGAACCCACCACAGCAGGCTGTTTACAGTCAGAACCCACCATAGCAGGTTGTTTACAGTCAGAACCCATCACAGCAGGTTGTTTATAGTCAGAACCCACCACAGCAGGATGTTTACAACCAGAACCCACCACAGCAGGTTGTTTACAACCAGAACCCACCACAGCAGGTTGTTTACAACCAGAACCCACCACAGCAGGTTGTTTATAGTCAGAACCCACCACAGCAGGCTGTTTACAGTCAGAACCCACCATAGCAGGTTGTTTACAGTCAGAACCCATCACAGCAGGTTGTTTATAGTCAGAACCCACCACAGCAGGCTGTTTACAGTCAGAACCCACCACAGCAGGATGTTTACAGTCAGAACCCACCACAGCAGGTTGTTTACAGTCAGAACCCACCATAGCAGGCTGTTTACAGTCAGAACCCACCATAGCAGGTTGTTTACAGTCAGAACCCACCATAGCAGGCTGTTTACAGTCAGAACCCACCATAGCAGGTTGTTTACAGTCAGAACCCACCACAGCAGGCTGTTTACAGTCAGAACCCACCATAGCAGGTTGTTTACAGTCAGAACCCACCACAGCAGGCTGTTTACAGTCAGAACCCACCATAGCAGGTTGTTTACAGTCAGAACCCACCACAGCAGGTTGTTTACAGTCAGAACCCATCACAGCAGGTTGTTTACAGTCAGAACCCACCACAGCAGGTTGTTTACAGTCAGAACCCACCACAGCAGGTTGTTTATAGTCAGAACCCACCACAGCAGGCTGTTTATAGTCAGAACCCACCACAGCAGGCTGTTTACAGTCAGAACCCACCATAGCAGGTTGTTTACAGTCAGAACCCATCACAGCAGGTTGTTTATAGTCAGAACTCATCACAGCAGGTTGTTTACAGTCAGAACCCACCACAGCAGGTTGTTTATAGTCAGAACCCACCACAGCAGGCTGTTTACAGTCAGAACCCACCATAGCAGGTTGTTTACAGTCAGAACCCACCACAGCAGGTTGTTTACAGTCAGAACCCATCACAGCAGGTTGTTTACAGTCAGAACCCACCACAGCAGGTTGTTTACAGTCAGAACCCACCACAGCAGGTTGTTTACAGTCAGAACCCACCACAGCAGGATGTTTACAGTCAGAACCCATCACAGCAGGTTGTTTACAGTCAGAACCCACCACAGCAGGTTGTTTACAGTCAGAACCCATCACAGCAGGTTGTTTACAGTCAGAACCCACCACAGCAGGATGTTTACAGTCAGAACCCACCACAGCAGGTTGTTTACAACAAGAACCCACCACAGCAGGATGTTTACAGTCAGAACCCATCACAGCAGGTTGTTTACAACAAGAACCCACCACAGCAGGATGTTTACAGTCAGAACCCACCACAGCAGGTTGTTTACAGTCAGAACCCACCACAGCAGGTTGTTTACAGTCAGAACCCACCACAGCAGGATGTTTACAGTCAGAACCCACCACAGCAGGTTGTTTACAGTCAGAACCCACCACAGCAGGTTGTTTACAGTCAGAACCCACCACAGCAGGTTGTTTACAACCAGAACCCACCACAGCAGGTTGTTTACAACAAGAACCCACCACAGCAGGATGTTTACAGTCAGAACCCACCACAGCAGGATGTTTACAGTCAGAACCCACCACAGCAGGTTGTTTACAACAAGAACCCACCACAGCAGGATGTTTACAGTCAGAACCCATCACAGCAGGTTGTTTACAACAAGAACCCACCACAGCAGGATGTTTACAGTCAGAACCCACCACAGCAGGTTGTTTACAGTCAGAACCCACCACAGCAGGTTGTTTACAGTCAGAACCCACCACAGCAGGTTGTTTACAGTCAGAACCCACCACAGCAGGATGTTTACAGTCAGAACCCACCACAGCAGGTTGTTTACAACCAGAACCCACCACAGCAGGTTGTTTACAACAAGAACCCACCACAGCAGGATGTTTACAGTCAGAACCCATCACAGCAGGTTGTTTACAACAAGAACCCACCACAGCAGGATGTTTACAGTCAGAACCCACCACAGCAGGATGTTTACAGTCAGAACCCACCACAGCAGGTTGTTTACAGTCAGAACCCACCATAGCAGGTTGTTTACAACCAGAACCCACCACAGCAGGTTGTTTACAACAAGAACCCACCACAGCAGGATGTTTACAGTCAGAACCCACCATAGCAGGTTGTTTACAACCAGAACCCACCACAGCAGGTTGTTTACAACAAGAACCCACCACAGCAGGATGTTTACAGTCAGAACCCACCACAGCAGGTTGTTTACAACAAGAACCCACCACAGCAGGTTGTTTACAACAAGAACCCACCACAGCAGGTTGTTTACAGTCAGAACCCACCACAGCAGGTTGTTTACAACAAGAACCCACCACAGCAGGTTGTTTACAACCAGAACCCACCACAGCAGGTTGTTTACAACCAGAACCCACCACAGCAGGATGTTTACAGTCAGAACCCACCACAGCAGGTTGTTTACAACAAGAACCCACCACAGCAGGTTGTTTACAGTCAGAACCCACCACAGCAGGTTGTTTACAACAAGAACCCACCACAGCAGGTTGTTTACAACCAGAACCCACCACAGCAGGATGTTTACAGTCAGAACCCACCACAGCAGGTTGTTTACAACCAGAACCCACCACAGCAGGATGTTTACAGTCAGAACCCACCACAGCAGGTTGTTTACAACAAGAACCCACCACAGCAGGTTGTTTACAACCAGAACCCACCACAGCAGGATGTTTACAGTCAGAACCCACCACAGCAGGTTGTTTACAACAAGAACCCACCACAGCAGGTTGTTTACAGTCAGAACCCACCACAGCAGGTTGTTTACAACAAGAACCCACCACAGCAGGTTGTTTATAGTCAGAACCCACCACAGCAGGTTGTTTACAGTCAGAACCCATCACAGCAGGTTGTTTACAACAAGAACCCACCACAGCAGGATGTTTACAGTCAGAACCCACCACAGCAGGTTGTTTACAACAAGAACCCATCACAGCAGGTTGTTTACAGTCAGAACCCACCACAGCAGGTTGTTTACAACAAGAACCCACCACAGCAGGTTGTTTATAGTCAGAACCCACCACAGCAGGTTGTTTACAGTCAGAACCCATCACAGCAGGTTGTTTACAACAAGAACCCACCACAGCAGGATGTTTACAGTCAGAACCCACCACAGCAGGTTGTTTACAACAAGAACCCATCACAGCAGGATGTTTACAGTCAGAACCCACCACAGCAGGTTGTTTACAGTCAGAACCCACCACAGCAGGATGTTTACAGTCAGAACCCACCACAGCAGGTTGTTTACAACAAGAACCCACCACAGCAGGTTGTTTACAACAAGAACCCACCACAGCAGGATGTTTACAACCAGAACCCACCACAGCAGGTTGTTTACAGTCAGAACCCACCACAGCAGGTTGTTTACAACCAGAACCCACCACAGCAGGCTGTTTACAACAAGAACCCACCACAGCAGGTTGTTTACAGTCAGAACCCACCACAGCAGGTTGTTTACAGTCAGAACCCACCACAGCAGGTTGTTTACAACCAGAACCCACCACAGCAGGATGTTTACAACCAGAACCCACCACAGCAGGTTGTTTACAGTCAGAACCCACCACAGCAGGTTGTTTACAACCAGAACCCACCACAGCAGGATGTTTACAGTCAGAACCCACCACAGCAGGTTGTTTACAACCAGAACCCACCACAGCAGGTTGTTTACAGTCAGAACCCACCACAGCAGGATGTTTACAACCAGAACCCACCACAGCAGGTTGTTTACAGTCAGAACCCACCACAGCAGGATGTTTACAGTCAGAACCCACCACAGCAGGATGTTTACAGTCAGAACCCACCACAGCAGGTTGTTTACAACAAGAACCCACCACAGCAGGATGTTTACAACCAGAACCCACCACAGCAGGTTGTTTACAGTCAGAACCCACCACAGCAGGTTGTTTACAACCAGAACCCACCACAGCAGGCTGTTTACAGTCAGAACCCACCACAGCAGGTTGTTTACAGTCAGAACCCACCACAGCAGGTTGTTTACAACCAGAACCCACCACAGCAGGTTGTTTACAGTCAGAACCCACCACAGCAGGTTGTTTACAGTCAGAACCCACCACAGCAGGTTGTTTATAGTCAGAACCCATCACAGCAGGTTGTTTACAGTCAGAACCCATCACAGCAGGATGTTTACAGTCAGAACCCACCACAGCAGGATGTTTACAACAAGAACCCACCACAGCAGGATGTTTACAGTCAGAACCCACCACAGCAGGTTGTTTATAGTCAGAACCCATCACAGCAGGTTGTTTACAGTCAGAACCCATCACAGCAGGTTGTTTACAACCAGAACCCACCACAGCAGGTTGTTTACAGTCAGAACCCACCACAGCAGGTTGTTTATAGTCAGAACCCATCACAGCAGGTTGTTTACAGTCAGAACCCATCACAGCAGGTTGTTTACAACCAGAACCCATCACAGCAGGATGTTTACAGTCAGAACCCACCACAGCAGGTTGTTTACAGTCAGAACCCACCACAGCAGGTTGTTTACAGTCAGAACCCACCACAGCAGGTTGTTTACAACCAGAACCCATCACAGCAGGTTGTTTACAACCAGAACCCACCACAGCAGGTTGTTTACAGTCAGAACCCACCACAGCAGGTTGTTTACAGTCAGAACCCACCACAGCAGGATGTTTACAACAAGAACCCACCACAGCAGGTTGTTTATAGTCAGAACCCACCACAGCAGGTTGTTTACAGTCAGAACCCATCACAGCAGGTTGTTTACAACAAGAACCCATCACAGCAGGTTGTTTACAGTCAGAACCCATCACAGCAGGTTGTTTACAGTCAGAACCCACCACAGCAGGTTGTTTATAGTCAGAACCCATCACAGCAGGTTGTTTACAACAAGAACCCACCACAGCAGGTTGTTTACAACAAGAACCCATCACAGCAGGTTGTTTACAGTCAGAACCCACCACAGCAGGTTGTTTACAGTCAGAACCCACCACAGCAGGTTGTTTATAGTCAGAACCCATCACAGCAGGTTGTTTACAGTCAGAACCCATCACAGCAGGTTGTTTACAACAAGAACCCACCACAGCAGGATGTTTACAGTCAGAACCCACCACAGCAGGTTGTTTACAGTCAGAACCCACCACAGCAGGTTGTTTACAACCAGAACCCACCACAGCAGGTTGTTTACAACAAGAACCCACCACAGCAGGATGTTTACAGTCAGAACCCACCACAGCAGGTTGTTTACAACAAGAACCCACCACAGCAGGATGTTTACAGTCAGAACCCACCACAGCAGGTTGTTTACAACAAGAACCCACCACAGCAGGATGTTTACAACCAGAACCCACCACAGCAGGTTGTTTACAGTCAGAACCCACCACAGCAGGTTGTTTACAACCAGAACCCACCACAGCAGGTTGTTTACAGTCAGAACCCACCACAGCAGGTTGTTTACAGTCAGAACCCACCACAGCAGGTTGTTTACAACCAGAACCCACCACAGCAGGATGTTTACAACCAGAACCCACCACAGCAGGTTGTTTACAGTCAGAACCCACCACAGCAGGTTGTTTACAACCAGAACCCACCACAGCAGGATGTTTACAACCAGAACCCACCACAGCAGGTTGTTTACAGTCAGAACCCACCACAGCAGGATGTTTACAACCAGAACCCACCACAGCAGGATGTTTACAGTCAGAACCCACCACAGCAGGATGTTTACAGTCAGAACCCACCACAGCAGGATGTTTACAGTCAGAACCCACCACAGCAGGATGTTTACAGTCAGAACCCACCACAGCAGGATGTTTACAGTCAGAACCCACCACAGCAGGTTGTTTACAACAAGAACCCACCACAGCAGGATGTTTACAACCAGAACCCACCACAGCAGGTTGTTTACAGTCAGAACCCACCACAGCAGGTTGTTTACAACCAGAACCCACCACAGCAGGTTGTTTACAACCAGAACCCACCACAGCAGGTTGTTTACAGTCAGAACCCACCACAGCAGGTTGTTTACAGTCAGAACCCACCACAGCAGGTTGTTTACAACCAGAACCCACCACAGCAGGTTGTTTACAGTCAGAACCCACCACAGCAGGTTGTTTACAGTCAGAACCCACCACAGCAGGTTGTTTATAGTCAGAACCCATCACAGCAGGTTGTTTACAGTCAGAACCCATCACAGCAGGATGTTTACAGTCAGAACCCACCACAGCAGGATGTTTACAACAAGAACCCACCACAGCAGGATGTTTACAGTCAGAACCCACCACAGCAGGTTGTTTACAGTCAGAACCCACCACAGCAGGTTGTTTATAGTCAGAACCCATCACAGCAGGTTGTTTACAGTCAGAACCCATCACAGCAGGATGTTTACAGTCAGAACCCATCACAGCAGGTTGTTTACAACCAGAACCCACCACAGCAGGTTGTTTACAACAAGAACCCACCACAGCAGGATGTTTACAGTCAGAACCCACCACAGCAGGTTGTTTACAACAAGAACCCATCACAGCAGGTTGTTTACAGTCAGAACCCACCACAGCAGGTTGTTTACAACAAGAACCCACCACAGCAGGTTGTTTACAGTCAGAACCCACCACAGCAGGTTGTTTACAACAAGAACCCACCACAGCAGGTTGTTTATAGTCAGAACCCACCACAGCAGGTTGTTTACAGTCAGAACCCATCACAGCAGGTTGTTTACAACAAGAACCCATCACAGCAGGTTGTTTACAACAAGAACCCATCACAGCAGGTTGTTTACAGTCAGAACCCATCACAGCAGGTTGTTTACAACAAGAACCCATCACAGCAGGTTGTTTACAGTCAGAACCCACCACAGCAGGTTGTTTACAACAAGAACCCATCACAGCAGGTTGTTTACAGTCAGAACCCACCACAGCAGGTTGTTTATAGTCAGAACCCATAACAGCAGGTTGTTTACAGTCAGAACCCACCACAGCAGGATGTTTACAGTCAGAACCCATCACAGCAGGTTGTTTACAACCAGAACCCACCACAGCAGGTTGTTTACAACCAGAACCCACCACAGCAGGTTGTTTACAGTCAGAACCCACCACAGCAGGTTGTTTACAACAAGAACCCACCACAGCAGGTTGTTTACAACCAGAACCCACCACAGCAGGTTGTTTACAGTCAGAACCCACCACAGCAGGATGTTTACAACCAGAACCCACCACAGCAGGATGTTTACAGTCAGAACCCACCACAGCAGGATGTTTACAGTCAGAACCCACCACAGCAGGATGTTTACAGTCAGAACCCACCACAGCAGGATGTTTACAGTCAGAACCCACCACAGCAGGATGTTTACAGTCAGAACCCACCACAGCAGGTTGTTTACAACAAGAACCCACCACAGCAGGATGTTTACAACCAGAACCCACCACAGCAGGTTGTTTACAGTCAGAACCCACCACAGCAGGTTGTTTACAACCAGAACCCACCACAGCAGGTTGTTTACAGTCAGAACCCACCACAGCAGGTTGTTTACAGTCAGAACCCACCACAGCAGGTTGTTTACAGTCAGAACCCACCACAGCAGGTTGTTTACAGTCAGAACCCATCACAGCAGGTTGTTTATAGTCAGAACCCACCACAGCAGGATGTTTACAGTCAGAACCCACCACAGCAGGTTGTTTACAGTCAGAACCCACCACAGCAGGTTGTTTACAGTCAGAACCCACCACAGCAGGATGTTTACAGTCAGAACCCACCACAGCAGGATGTTTACAACAAGAACCCACCACAGCAGGATGTTTACAGTCAGAACCCACCACAGCAGGATGTTTACAGTCAGAACCCACCACAGCAGGATGTTTACAGTCAGAACCCACCACAGCAGGATGTTTACAGTCAGAACCCACCACAGCAGGTTGTTTACAACCAGAACCCACCACAGCAGGTTGTTTACAACAAGAACCCACCACAGCAGGATGTTTACAGTCAGAACCCACCACAGCAGGTTGTTTACAACCAGAACCCACCACAGCAGGTTGTTTACAACAAGAACCCACCACAGCAGGATGTTTACAGTCAGAACCCACCACAGCAGGTTGTTTACAACCAGAACCCACCACAGCAGGTTGTTTACAACAAGAACCCACCACAGCAGGATGTTTACAGTCAGAACCCACCACAGCAGGCTGTTTACAGTCAGAACCCACCACAGCAGGATGTTTACAGTCAGAACCCACCACAGCAGGTTGTTTACAGTCAGAACCTCAGAACCCACCACAGCAGGATGTTTACAGTCAGAACCCACCACAGCAGGTTGTTTACAGTCAGAACCCACCACAGCAGGTTGTTTACAGTCAGAACCCATCACAGCAGGTTGTTTACAGTCAGAACCCACCACAGCAGGATGTTTACAGTCAGAACCCACCACAGCAGGATGTTTACAGTCAGAACCCACCACAGCAGGTTGTTTACAGTCAGAACCCACCACAGCAGGATGTTTACAGTCAGAACCCACCACAGCAGGTTGTTTACAACCAGAACCCACCACAGCAGGTTGTTTACAACAAGAACCCACCACAGCAGGTTGTTTACAACCAGAACCCACCACAGCAGGTTGTTTACAACAAGAACCCACCACAGCAGGCTGTTTAGAGTCAGAACCAACCACAGCAGGTTGTTTACAACAAGAACCCACCACAGCAGGTTGTTTACAACAAGAACCCACCACAGCAGGCTGTTTACAGTCAGAACCCACCACAGCAGGTTGTTTACAACAAGAACCCATCACAGCAGGATGTTTATAGTCAGAACCCACCACAGCAGGTTGTTTATAGTCAGAACCCACCACAGCAGGATGTTTATAGTCAGAACCCACCACAGCAGGTTGTTTACAGTCAGAACCCACCACAGCAGGATGTTTATAGTCAGAACCCACCACAGCAGGTTGTTTATAGTCAGAACCCACCACAGCAGGTTGTTTATAGTCAGAACCCACCACAGCAGGTTGTTTATAGTCAGAACCCACCACAGCAGGTTGTTTATAGTCAGAACCCACCACAGCAGGTTGTTTATAGTCAGAACCCACCACAGCAGGTTGTTTATAGTCAGAACCCACCACAGCAGGATGTTTATAGTCAGAACCCACCACAGCAGGTTGTTTACAGTCAGAACCCACCACAGCAGGATGTTTATAGTCAGAACCCACCACAGCAGGATGTTTATAGTCAGAACCCACCACAGCAGGTTGTTTATAGTCAGAACCCACCACAGCAGGTTGTTTATAGTCAGAACCCACCACAGCAGGTTGTTTATAGTCAGAACCCACCACAGCAGGATGTTTACAGTCAGAACCCACCACAGCAGGATGTTTATAGTCAGAACCCACCACAGCAGGTTGTTTATAGTCAGAACCCACCACAGCAGGATGTTTACAGTCAGAACCCACCACAGCAGGTTGTTTATAGTCAGAACCCATCACAGCAGGTTGTTTACAGTCAGAACCCACCACAGCAGGTTGTTTACAACCAGAACCCACCACAGCAGGTTGTTTACAACAAGAACCCACCACAGCAGGTTGTTTACAACCAGAACCCACCACAGCAGGCTGTTTACAGTCAGAACCCATCACAGCAGGTTGTTTACAACCAGAACCCACCACAGCAGGTTGTTTACAACAAGAACCCACCACAGCAGGTTGTTTACAACCAGAACCCACCACAGCAGGCTGTTTACAACCAGAACCCACCACAGCAGGCTGTTTACAGTCAGAACCCACCACAGCAGGTTGTTTACAGTCAGAACCCACCACAGCAGGTTGTTTACAACCAGAACCCACCACAGCAGGTTGTTTACAACCAGAACCCACCACAGCAGGTTGTTTACAACCAGAACCCATCACAGCAGGTTGTTTACAGTCAGAACCCACCACAGCAGGTTGTTTACAGTCAGAACCCACCACAGCAGGTTGTTTACAGTCAGAACCCACCACAGCAGGTTGTTTACAGTCAGAACCCACCACAGCAGGTTGTTTACAGTCAGAACCCACCACAGCAGGTTGTTTACAGTCAGAACCCACCACAGCAGGTTGTTTACAACCAGAACCCACCACAGCAGGTTGTTTACAACCAGAACCCATCACAGCAGGTTGTTTACAGTCAGAACCCACCACAGCAGGTTGTTTACAACCAGAACCCATCACAGCAGGTTGTTTACAGTCAGAACCCACCACAGCAGGTTGTTTACAGTCAGAACCCACCACAGCAGGTTGTTTACAGTCAGAACCCATCACAGCAGGCTGTTTACAGTCAGAACCCACCACAGCAGGTTGTTTACAGTCAGAACCCACCACAGCAGGTTGTTTATAGTCAGAACCCACCACAGCAGGTTGTTTATAGTCAGAACCCACCACAGCAGGTTGTTTACAGTCAGAACCCATCACAGCAGGTTGTTTATAGTCAGAACCCACCACAGCAGGTTGTTTACAGTCAGAACCCACCACAGCAGGCTGTTTACAGTCAGAACCCACCATAGCAGGTTGTTTACAGTCAGAACCCACCACAGCAGGTTGTTTACAGTCAGAACCCATCACAGCAGGTTGTTTATAGTCAGAACCCACCACAGCAGGTTGTTTACAGTCAGAACCCACCATAGCAGGTTGTTTACAGTCAGAACCCACCACAGCAGGTTGTTTACAGTCAGAACCCATCACAGCAGGTTGTTTACAGTCAGAACCCATCACAGCAGGTTGTTTACAGTCAGAACCCACCACAGCAGGTTGTTTACAGTCAGAACCCACCACAGCAGGCTGTTTACAACCAGAACCCACCACAGCAGGTTGTTTACAGTCAGAACCCACCACAGCAGGTTGTTTACAGTCAGAACCCACCACAGCAGGTTGTTTACAGTCAGAACCCACCACAGCAGGTTGTTTACAGTCAGAACCCATCACAGCAGGTTGTTTACAGTCAGAACCCATCACAGCAGGTTGTTTACAGTCAGAACCCATCACAGCAGGTTGTTTACAGTCAGAACCCACCACAGCAGGCTGTTTACAACCAGAACCCACCACAGCAGGTTGTTTACAGTCAGAACCCACCACAGCAGGTTGTTTACAGTCAGAACCCACCACAGCAGGTTGTTTACAGTCAGAACCCACCACAGCAGGTTGTTTACAGTCAGAACCCACCACAGCAGGTTGTTTACAGTCAGAACCCATCACAGCAGGTTGTTTACAACCAGAACCCACCACAGCAGGTTGTTTACAACCAGAACCCACCACAGCAGGTTGTTTATAGTCAGAACCCACCACAGCAGGTTGTTTACAGTCAGAACCCACCATAGCAGGTTGTTTACTGTCAGAACCCATCACAGCAGGTTGTTTACAGTCAGAACCCATCACAGCAGGTTGTTTACAGTCAGAACCCACCACAGCAGGTTGTTTACAACCAGAACCCACCACAGCAGGCTGTTTACAGTCAGAACCCATCACAGCAGGCTGTTTACAGTCAGAACCCACCACAGCAGGTTGTTTACAGTCAGAACCCATCACAGCAGGTTGTTTACAGTCAGAACCCACCACAGCAGGTTGTTTACAGTCAGAACCCACCACAGCAGGCTGTTTACAGTCAGAACCCATCACAGCAGGTTGTTTACAGTCAGAACCCACCACAGCAGGTTGTTTACAGTCAGAACCCACCACAGCAGGTTGTTTACAGTCAGAACCCATCACAGCAGGCTGTTTACAGTCAGAACCCATCACAGCAGGTTGTTTACAGTCAGAACCCACCACAGCAGGTTGTTTACAGTCAGAACCCATCACAGCAGGTTGTTTACAGTCAGAACCCACCACAGCAGGTTGTTTACAGTCAGAACCCACCACAGCAGGTTGTTTACAGTCAGAACCCATCACAGCAGGTTGTTTACAACCAGAACCCACCACAGCAGGTTGTTTACAACCAGAACCCACCACAGCAGGTTGTTTATAGTCAGAACCCACCACAGCAGGTTGTTTACAGTCAGAACCCACCATAGCAGGTTGTTTACTGTCAGAACCCATCACAGCAGGTTGTTTACAGTCAGAACCCACCACAGCAGGCTGTTTACAGTCAGAACCCACCACAGCAGGCTGTTTACAGTCAGAACCCACCACAGCAGGCTGTTTACAGTCAGAACCCACCACAGCAGGCTGTTTACAGTCAGAACCCACCACAGCAGGTTGTTTACAGTCAGAACCCACCACAGCAGGTTGTTTACAGTCAGAACCCACCACAGCAGGTTGTTTACAGTCAGAACCCACCACAGCAGGTTGTTTACAGTCAGAACCCACCACAGCAGGTTGTTTACAGTCAGAACCCATCACAGCAGGTTGTTTACAACCAGAACCCACCACAGCAGGTTGTTTACAACCAGAACCCATCACAGCAGGTTGTTTACAGTCAGAACCCATCACAGCAGGTTGTTTACAGTCAGAACCCACCACAGCAGGTTGTTTACAACCAGAACCCACCACAGCAGGCTGTTTACAGTCAGAACCCATCACAGCAGGCTGTTTACAGTCAGAACCCACCACAGCAGGTTGTTTACAGTCAGAACCCATCACAGCAGGTTGTTTACAGTCAGAACCCACCACAGCAGGTTGTTTACAGTCAGAACCCACCACAGCAGGTTGTTTACAGTCAGAACCCACCACAGCAGGTTGTTTACAACCAGAACCCACCACAGCAGGCTGTTTACAACCAGAACCCACCACAGCAGGCTGTTTACAACCAGAACCCACCACAGCAGGTTGTTTACAGTCAGAACCCATCACAGCAGGTTGTTTACAACCAGAACCCACCACAGCAGGTTGTTTACAGTCAGAACCCACCACAGCAGGTTGTTTACAGTCAGAACCCACCACAGCAGGTTGTTTACAGTCAGAACCCATCACAGCAGGTTGTTTACAACCAGAACCCACCACAGCAGGCTGTTTACAGTCAGAACCCATCACAGCAGGTTGTTTACAACCAGAACCCACCACAGCAGGTTGTTTACAACCAGAACCCACCACAGCAGGTTGTTTACAGTCAGAACCCATCACAGCAGGTTGTTTACAACCAGAACCCATCACAGCAGGTTGTTTACAACCAGAACCCACCACAGCAGGCTGTTTACAGTCAGAACCCATCACAGCAGGTTGTTTACAACCAGAACCCACCACAGCAGGTTGTTTACAACCAGAACCCACCACAGCAGGCTGTTTACAGTCAGAACCCATCACAGCAGGTTGTTTACAACCAGAACCCACCACAGCAGGTTGTTTACAACCAGAACCCACCACAGCAGGTTGTTTACAGTCAGAACCCACCACAGCAGGCTGTTTACAGTCAGAACCCATCACAGCAGGTTGTTTACAACCAGAACCCACCACAGCAGGTTGTTTACAACCAGAACCCACCACAGCAGGCTGTTTACAGTCAGAACCCACCATAAGAGGTTGTTTACAGTCAGAACCCATCACAGCAGGTTGTTTACAGTCAGAACCCACCACAGCAGGATGTTTACAGTCAGAACCCATCACAGCAGGTTGTTTACAGTCAGAACCCACCACAGCAGGTTGTTTATAGTCAGAACCCATCACAGCAGGTTGTTTACAACCAGAACCCACCACAGCAGGCTGTTTACAGTCAGAACCCACCATAAGAGGTTGTTTACAGTCAGAACCCACCACAGCAGGTTGTTTATAGTCAGAACCCATCACAGCAGGCTGTTTACAGTCAGAACCCACCACAGCAGGTTGTTTACAGTCAGAACCCATCACAGCAGGTTGTTTACAACCAGAACCCACCACAGCAGGCTGTTTACAGTCAGAACCCACCACAGCAGGTTGTTTACAGTCAGAACCCATCACAGCAGGTTGTTTACAACCAGAACCCATCACAGCAGGTTGTTTACAGTCAGAACCCACCACAGCAGGTTGTTTACAGTCAGAACCCATCACAGCAGGTTGTTTACAACCAGAACCCACCACAGCAGGTTGTTTACAGTCAGAACCCATCACAGCAGGTTGTTTACAACCAGAACCCATCACAGCAGGCTGTTTACAGTCAGAACCCATCACAGCAGGCTGTTTACAGTCAGAACCCATCACAGCAGGTTGTTTACAACCAGAACCCACCACAGCAGGTTGTTTACAACCAGAACCCACCACAGCAGGTTGTTTACAGTCAGAACCCACCACAGCAGGTTGTTTACAGTCAGAACCCATCACAGCAGGCTGTTTACAGTCAGAACCCATCACAGCAGGTTGTTTACAACCAGAACCCACCACAGCAGGTTGTTTACAGTCAGAACCCATCACAGCAGGTTGTTTACAGTCAGAACCCACCACAGCAGGTTGTTTACAGTCAGAACCCATCACAGCAGGTTGTTTACAGTCAGAACCCACCACAGCAGGTTGTTTACAGTCAGAACCCATCACAGCAGGTTGTTTACAGTCAGAACCCACCACAGCAGGTTGTTTACAGTCAGAACCCATCACAGCAGGTTGTTTACAGTCAGAACCCACCACAGCAGGTTGTTTACAGTCAGAACCCACCACAGCAGGCTGTTTACAGTCAGAACCCACCACAGCAGGCTGTTTACAGTCAGAACCCACCACAGCAGGCTGTTTACAGTCAGAACCCATCACAGCAGGTTGTTTACAGTCAGAACCCACCACAGCAGGTTGTTTACAGTCAGAACCCATCACAGCAGGTTGTTTACAGTCAGAACCCACCACAGCAGGTTGTTTACAGTCAGAACCCATCACAGCAGGTTGTTTACAGTCAGAACCCATCACAGCAGGTTGTTTACAGTCAGAACCCATCACAGCAGGTTGTTTACAGTCAGAACCCATCACAGCAGGTTGTTTACAGTCAGAACCCATCACAGCAGGTTGTTTACAGTCAGAACCCATCACAGCAGGTTGTTTACAGTCAGAACCCACCACAGCAGGATGTTTACAGTCAGAACCCATCACAGCAGGTTGTTTACAGTCAGAACCCACCACAGCAGGTTGTTTACAGTCAGAACCCATCACAGCAGGTTGTTTACAGTCAGAACCCATCACAGCAGGTTGTTTACAGTCAGAACCCACCACAGCAGGTTGTTTACAACCAGAACCCACCACAGCAGGTTGTTTACAGTCAGAACCCATCACAGCAGGTTGTTTACAGTCAGAACCCATCACAGCAGGTTGTTTACAACCAGAACCCACCACAGCAGGTTGTTTACAGTCAGAACCCATCACAGCAGGTTGTTTACAACCAGAACCCACCACAGCAGGTTGTTTACAGTCAGAACCCACCACAGCAGGTTGTTTACAGTCAGAACCCACCACAGCAGGTTGTTTACAGTCAGAACCCATCACAGCAGGTTGTTTACAACCAGAACCCACCACAGCAGGTTGTTTACAGTCAGAACCCATCACAGCAGGTTGTTTACAACCAGAACCCACCACAGCAGGCTGTTTACAGTCAGAACCCATCACAGCAGGTTGTTTACAACCAGAACCCACCACAGCAGGTTGTTTACAACCAGAACCCACCACAGCAGGTTGTTTACAGTCAGAACCCACCACAGCAGGCTGTTTACAGTCAGAACCCACCATAAGAGGTTGTTTACAGTCAGAACCCATCACAGCAGGTTGTTTACAGTCAGAACCCACCACAGCAGGATGTTTACAGTCAGAACCCATCACAGCAGGTTGTTTACAGTCAGAACCCATCACAGCAGGTTGTTTACAACCAGAACCCACCACAGCAGGTTGTTTATAGTCAGAACCCATCACAGCAGGTTGTTTACAACCAGAACCCACCACAGCAGGCTGTTTACAGTCAGAACCCACCATAAGAGGTTGTTTACAGTCAGAACCCATCACAGCAGGTTGTTTACAGTCAGAACCCACCACAGCAGGCTGTTTACAGTCAGAACCCACCACAGCAGGCTGTTTACAGTCAGAACCCATCACAGCAGGTTGTTTACAGTCAGAACCCATCACAGCAGGTTGTTTACAACCAGAACCCATCACAGCAGGCTGTTTACAGTCAGAACCCATCACAGCAGGCTGTTTACAGTCAGAACCCATCACAGCAGGTTGTTTACAACCAGAACCCACCACAGCAGGTTGTTTACAACCAGAACCCACCACAGCAGGTTGTTTACAGTCAGAACCCACCACAGCAGGTTGTTTACAGTCAGAACCCATCACAGCAGGCTGTTTACAGTCAGAACCCATCACAGCAGGTTGTTTACAACCAGAACCCACCACAGCAGGTTGTTTACAACCAGAACCCACCACAGCAGGTTGTTTACAACCAGAACCCACCACAGCAGGTTGTTTACAACCAGAACCCACCACAGCAGGTTGTTTATAGTCAGAACCCACCACAGCAGGTTGTTTACAACCAGAACCCACCACAGCAGGTTGTTTACAACCAGAACCCACCACAGCAGGTTGTTTACAGTCAGAACCCACCACAGCAGGTTGTTTACAGTCAGAACCCACCACAGCAGGCTGTTTACAGTCAGAACCCATCACAGCAGGTTGTTTACAACCAGAACCCACCACAGCAGGTTGTTTACAGTCAGAACCCACAACAGCAGGCTGTTTACAGTCAGAACCCATCACAGCAGGTTGTTTACAACCAGAACCCACCACAGCAGGTTGTTTACAGTCAGAACCCACCACAGCAGGTTGTTTACAGTCAGAACCCACCACAGCAGGTTGTTTACAACAAGAACCCACCACAGCAGGTTGTTTACAGTCAGAACCCACCACAGCAGGCTGTTTACAGTCAGAACCCACCACAGCAGGCTGTTTACAGTCAGAACCCACCACAGCAGGTTGTTTACAGTCAGAACCCACCACAGCAGGTTGTTTACAGTCAGAACCCACCACAGCAGGTTGTTTACAGTCAGAACCCATCACAGCAGGCTGTTTATAGTCAGAACCCATCACAGCAGGTTGTTTACAGTCAGAACCCACCACAGCAGGTTGTTTACAGTCAGAACCCATCACAGCAGGTTGTTTACAGTCAGAACCCATCACAGCAGGCTGTTTACAGTCAGAACCCACCACAGCAGGTTGTTTACAGTCAGAACCCACCACAGCAGGTTGTTTACAACCAGAACCCACCACAGCAGGTTGTTTACAGTCAGAACCCATCACAGCAGGTTGTTTACAACCAGAACCCATCACAGCAGGCTGTTTACAGTCAGAACCCATCACAGCAGGTTGTTTACAACCAGAACCCACCACAGCAGGTTGTTTACAACCAGAACCCACCACAGCAGGTTGTTTACAACCAGAACCCACCACAGCAGGTTGTTTACAACCAGAACCCACCACAGCAGGTTGTTTACAACCAGAACCCATCACAGCAGGCTGTTTACAGTCAGAACCCATCACAGCAGGTTGTTTACAACCAGAACCCACCACAGCAGGTTGTTTACAACCAGAACCCACCACAGCAGGTTGTTTACAACCAGAACCCACCACAGCAGGTTGTTTACAACCAGAACCCACCACAGCAGGTTGTTTATAGTCAGAACCCACCATAGCAGGTTGTTTACAGTCAGAACCCACCACAGCAGGTTGTTTACAGTCAGAACCCATCACAGCAGGTTGTTTACAACCAGAACCCACCACAGCAGGCTGTTTACAGTCAGAACCCACCACAGCAGGCTGTTTACAGTCAGAACCCACCACAGCAGGCTGTTTACAGTCAGAACCCACCACAGCAGGCTGTTTACAGTCAGAACCCATCACAGCAGGTTGTTTACAGTCAGAACCCACCACAGCAGGTTGTTTACAGTCAGAACCCATCACAGCAGGTTGTTTACAGTCAGAACCCACCACAGCAGGTTGTTTACAGTCAGAACCCATCACAGCAGGTTGTTTACAGTCAGAACCCATCACAGCAGGCTGTTTACAGTCAGAACCCACCACAGCAGGTTGTTTACAGTCAGAACCCATCACAGCAGGTTGTTTACAGTCAGAACCCACCACAGCAGGTTGTTTACAACCAGAACCCACCACAGCAGGTTGTTTACAGTCAGAACCCATCACAGCAGGTTGTTTACAACCAGAACCCACCACAGCAGGTTGTTTACAACCAGAACCCATCACAGCAGGCTGTTTACAGTCAGAACCCATCACAGCAGGTTGTTTACAACCAGAACCCACCACAGCAGGTTGTTTACAACCAGAACCCACCACAGCAGGTTGTTTACAACCAGAACCCACCACAGCAGGTTGTTTATAGTCAGAACCCACCATAGCAGGTTGTTTACAGTCAGAACCCACCACAGCAGGTTGTTTACAGTCAGAACCCATCACAGCAGGCTGTTTACAGTCAGAACCCATCACAGCAGGTTGTTTACAACCAGAACCCACCACAGCAGGTTGTTTACAACCAGAACCCACCACAGCAGGTTGTTTACAACCAGAACCCACCACAGCAGGTTGTTTACAACCAGAACCCACCACAGCAGGTTGTTTATAGTCAGAACCCACCACAGCAGGTTGTTTACAACCAGAACCCACCACAGCAGGTTGTTTACAGTCAGAACCCATCACAGCAGGTTGTTTATAGTCAGAACCCACCACAGCAGGCTGTTTACAGTCAGAACCCATCACAGCAGGTTGTTTATAGTCAGAACCCACCACAGCAGGCTGTTTACAGTCAGAACCCATCACAGCAGGTTGTTTACAACCAGAACCCACCACAGCAGGTTGTTTACAGTCAGAACCCACCACAGCAGGTTGTTTACAGTCAGAACCCACCACAGCAGGTTGTTTACAACAAGAACCCACCACAGCAGGTTGTTTACAGTCAGAACCCACCACAGCAGGCTGTTTACAGTCAGAACCCATCACAGCAGGTTGTTTACAACAAGAACCCATCACAGCAGGTTGTTTACAGTCAGAACCCACCACAGCAGGCTGTTTACAGTCAGAACCCACCACAGCAGGCTGTTTACAGTCAGAACCCATCACAGCAGGTTGTTTACAGTCAGAACCCACCACAGCAGGTTGTTTACAGTCAGAACCCATCACAGCAGGTTGTTTACAGTCAGAACCCACCACAGCAGGTTGTTTACAGTCAGAACCCATCACAGCAGGCTGTTTACAGTCAGAACCCATCACAGCAGGTTGTTTACAGTCAGAACCCACCACAGCAGGTTGTTTACAACCAGAACCCACCACAGCAGGTTGTTTACAACCAGAACCCATCACAGCAGGCTGTTTACAGTCAGAACCCATCACAGCAGGTTGTTTACAGTCAGAACCCACCACAGCAGGTTGTTTACAGTCAGAACCCACCACAGCAGGCTGTTTACAGTCAGAACCCATCACAGCAGGTTGTTTACAGTCAGAACCCACCACAGCAGGTTGTTTACAGTCAGAACCCATCACAGCAGGTTGTTTACAGTCAGAACCCACCACAGCAGGTTGTTTACAGTCAGAACCCACCACAGCAGGTTGTTTACAGTCAGAACCCATCACAGCAGGTTGTTTACAACCAGAACCCACCACAGCAGGTTGTTTACAGTCAGAACCCACCACAGCAGGTTGTTTACAGTCAGAACCCACCACAGCAGGTTGTTTACAGTCAGAACCCATCACAGCAGGTTGTTTACAACCAGAACCCACCACAGCAGGTTGTTTACAGTCAGAACCCATCACAGCAGGTTGTTTACAACCAGAACCCACCACAGCAGGCTGTTTACAGTCAGAACCCATCACAGCAGGTTGTTTACAACCAGAACCCACCACAGCAGGTTGTTTACAACCAGAACCCACCACAGCAGGTTGTTTACAGTCAGAACCCACCACAGCAGGCTGTTTACAGTCAGAACCCATCACAGCAGGTTGTTTACAACCAGAACCCACCACAGCAGGTTGTTTACAACCAGAACCCACCACAGCAGGCTGTTTACAGTCAGAACCCACCATAAGAGGTTGTTTACAGTCAGAACCCATCACAGCAGGTTGTTTACAGTCAGAACCCACCACAGCAGGATGTTTACAGTCAGAACCCATCACAGCAGGTTGTTTACAACCAGAACCCACCACAGCAGGTTGTTTACAACCAGAACCCACCACAGCAGGCTGTTTACAGTCAGAACCCACCATAAGAGGTTGTTTACAGTCAGAACCCATCACAGCAGGTTGTTTACAGTCAGAACCCATCACAGCAGGTTGTTTATAGTCAGAACCCACCACAGCAGGTTGTTTACAACCAGAACCCACCACAGCAGGCTGTTTACAGTCAGAACCCACCATAAGAGGTTGTTTACAGTCAGAACCCATCACAGCAGGCTGTTTACAGTCAGAACCCACCACAGCAGGTTGTTTACAGTCAGAACCCACCACAGCAGGATGTTTACAGTCAGAACCCACCACAGCAGGTTGTTTACAGTCAGAACCCACCACAGCAGGATGTTTACAGTCAGAACCCACCACAGCAGGATGTTTACAGTCAGAACCCACCACAGCAGGATGTTTACAGTCAGAACCCACCACAGCAGGATGTTTACAGTCAGAACCCACCACAGCAGGTTGTTTACAGTCAGAACCCACCACAGCAGGTTGTTTACAGTCAGAACCCACCACAGCAGGCTGTTTACAGTCAGAACCCACCACAGCAGGATGTTTACAGTCAGAACCCACCACAGCAGGATGTTTACAGTCAGAACCCACCACAGCAGGTTGTTTACAGTCAGAACCCACCACAGCAGGCTGTTTACAGTCAGAACCCACCACAGCAGGATGTTTACAGTCAGAACCCACCACAGCAGGTTGTTTACAGTCAGAACCCACCACAGCAGGATGTTTACAGTCAGAACCCACCACAGCAGGATGTTTACAGTCAGAACCCACCACAGCAGGATGTTTACAGTCAGAACCCACCACAGCAGGCTGTTTACAGTCAGAACCCACCACAGCAGGATGTTTACAGTCAGAACCCACCACAGCAGGATGTTTACAGTCAGAACCCACCACAGCAGGATGTTTACAGTCAGAACCCACCACAGCAGGTTGTTTACAGTCAGAACCCACCACAGCAGGCTGTTTACAGTCAGAACCCACCACAGCAGGATGTTTACAGTCAGAACCCACCACAGCAGGATGTTTACAGTCAGAACCCACCACAGCAGGATGTTTACAGTCAGAACCCACCACAGCAGGTTGTTTACAGTCAGAACCCACCACAGCAGGATGTTTACAATCAGAACCCACCACAGCAGGATGTTTACAGTCAGAACCCACCACAGCAGGATGTTTACAGTCAGAACCCACCACAGCAGGATGTTTACAGTCAGAACCCACCACAGCAGGATGTTTACAGTCAGAACCCACCACAGCAGGTTGTTTACAGTCAGAACCCACCACAGCAGGATGTTTACAGTCAGAACCCACCACAGCAGGCTGTTTACAGTCAGAACCCACCACAGCAGGATGTTTACAGTCAGAACCCACCACAGCAGGATGTTTACAGTCAGAACCCACCACAGCAGGATGTTTACAGTCAGACCAGCTCCATCTGAATCCACCCAGAATAATCAGAAGCTGGGTTATATAGGTCATGTTGCTATCCATCCCATAAAACACTCAATATAACATCCCATCAAACACGTTCATCTGTACGTTACCACTCATCTTCTATCTATGAACACATCAGTCCTCAATAAGTCTAATGATTACAGCGAAAAAACAAATGCAATATAGTTTCTGGATCTGAATCACAGCAAACACATGAAGAGTCTATATGTATTTTACATCTTTCTAATACTTCTTTATCAGGGTAAATTATATGGTAAATCTTCATGGATACTTCTTTCACTTTATTATTGATATAATATTTGTTAATATTTGTTATAATATGCAGGAAAGCATTCCAGATACTGTTGGGTTTCTACAAAAGCTCTATAATCCACTTGACCTTAAAAGGACTATTCAAGATAGTTCCTTTTGAATGAGATATAAACATTTAAACTTTATACTGCATGATCATCTTCTCAGTCAGGCTAGGCGTTATCTGTTGAGACGGTTTCTTTAGTCAATCTGAAACTTGATAGTGTGACACGGAAATATAAATCCATCATTGTTAAAGTTACTCATTAACGATAAGCTTCTACTAACTCTGAAATACTGACGTGTGAAATTCAATAAACTAGTAACTTAAACATTTGACTAGTAGAGAATTTGGGATTATATTTCTAAATCCAGGTTGCTGGATATTACTTATGTCTTTTCTCTTTTTGTAACAATAAAAAACGCTGAAACATGAAATAGTGGAAGAAACATACAAATATAACTAATAAGAAAATGATATAATACATTTCAAAATGTAGGTTCTTGTACTAATTGAGCAAGGAAGATGTGTCATTTCTGGCTACTGTGTTTAGATCATGAAAAAGACTTGCAACTCAGAAATGGTTTTATTGTGCAACAGAGATGATATTTTTTCTTCCAGATGTTCAGAAACATCTTAGAGATATAATTCTGAAAAAACAACAACTATAAAAGCACATTAGTATTTAACTAAACTAATTTATTGACATGATTTAAACATAAAAATGAGATAACATCGGATCAAAACTCATTTTAATTCAACCTGTTCAAGACAAAAGATATTCTTATAAACACACCGTGTTAAAAATATGATTAGTGTGAACAACACACACACACACACACACACACACGCACACACACACACACACACGCGCACACACACACACACAGAGACACGCGCACACACACACACACACACACACACACACACACACACACACACACACACACAGAGACACACACACACACACACACACACTCGTAGGTAAACTCTGAGGTCAAAGGTTTCCTGTAAATGGAGAGATGAGGTACCCTGAGGGAGTGCTACTGAACTAGTTGTGTCTTGTAAAAGGATTCTATTACGTTACAGAATTTAGGTCCAAATCCAAACTGTACATACGTAAGACTTTAAACAGGCTCATGAACGGGGAGGGAACTATGACAGGGATTTCCTGTAAATGAAGAGAGGAGGAGACTGATCATGAGAACAGGAAGGAAACGATGAAAGTGAAAGAGTTCCGTTATTCTAGACTCCATTATGAGAAGAGGACCGAGGGCTGACGACTGAAGACTGAAGCAGGGTGAGTGTTAATCCAACATGTTATTATGTTACTGTTGAAGTGTCTGAGTCAGTTTCCTCCCTGTGGACTGTAGAGGAGAGAAATGTTAGAATGAACTCAACAGTTTGATTCATCTGTGAACACAAAGTCATGACTGGCTGAATAATCCTCATTAAAGCTGCTGTAAGCCAAGAAAACAAGCAGAGAGGTAAAGAGAAGTGACCAGGTGGAGCGCTGGCTGCTTTATTATACTGTATACTGTGTGTGTGTGTGTGTGTGTGTGTGTGTGTGTGTGTGTGTGTGCGCGCGCGCGCGCGCGTGCGTCTGTGTGTGTGTGCGTGCGTGCGTTTGTGTGCGTGCGTGCGTGTGAGTGTGCGTGTGTGTGTGTGTGTGTGGGTGCACGAAGCCACCAGCAACTCTATACAGCTGCTAAAGTAGCACAGACACACACACGGTGCCGTTACGCCGGGCAGACACACAGCTGGCAGGGGACCTTCTGAACAACTGAATGGTCGGGTAGGGCTGCAACAACTAATCAATTCAAACTATTAACGTTATTAAAATCATAAAGATTGTTGGCAACAAATTTTGTCATTGATTTTGTTTTGGTCTATGTTGCACGACACGCTGTGACGTCTCTGTGGGCAGGAAGTCAGCCAATGCCGCGCCTTGTGTGTAGTTCACTTGATGAATTACAGGAAATGACGCCGTCTCCTTCGTCCCTCTGGAGGAAGCATTTGAAAAGTGAATAAACTAAACTAAATGGTGCGGTGGAGACTTTTACTGGGAAAGTGTCTGCATGTGTCCTCGACAATACACGCAACACCGTGGCAGTTGTCTGTTTTGAACATACACTGCAGCTGGCGCACCGCTGCATGCGACGCACTAGTCTTGTCGGTTAACAATCGGTTAACGAGGGTCGGTTATCGGTCCCTAGCCGGCTTCTAGGACTACATGTGGATATCATTTCAAATGTTTCATCTGTCGTATCTTCCGAGGTGTTTGCAAAGTACCACAATCCTCTTAGGTGACTTTAGGAGAGAATGATGAAGAGTCCTGGTTCATTATTTCAACACCACCTTCACATAAAAGTCAAAACTCTGAGAGAGGAAATGGAGCCGTCTCTACTTCCCCTGAAGAACGAGTGCTTACTGAGTGACTTTGAGCTGCTGTTGGAAACAGAGAAACTCTGGGATGTCGTTGGCACCGTTTACCTCAACGTGTTCTCATAATTGGTGATATTGATCTGGTACCCTCTGCAACTAATAAAAAGGATCAGCCCTGATGAGGACTGTGTTTACCATTCTGTATGTGTGACAGATTTCCCTTCATCCTCGGAGAGTCGCACACTTTGTGAAGCTCTTTTGTGTTGGTAAAAGTGGAGCACACTGCTGGGTTAGCATGAGACGCATGAAAAATCCCTTCCTTAGTGCGACATGTCCGACTGCCACCCCTATTTTATTTTAATTGCACAGTGTGTTCATGACTTGTGTTAAGTGACCTACAGTAAACCATCGCTTCACCGACCGGCTTTGTCCACCGCAGATACTGCAGCCTATATATGCATGGCAACATACTCCTATTATAAACCCATATTTAAGCTTTCTCCTTCACAAACACAGACAGTAGAACTTAACACCTGATTAGGCAACATGCTGTTCAGCTCTGGTCTGACCTGGAAAGAACTGCGCGTGTGTGTGTGCGTGTGTGTGTGTGTGTGTTACTTCCTGTTCTCTCAGTCTCGCCTGTGACTCCTCCTTTCCTGTTTATCCTCTCAGGCTGACTTCAGATCAGAAGATGATTGACTGTGAGGAGGAAGAGGAGGACAGAGCAGAGTCTCTAGTCTCTGGCTGTCTGACTATGAAGACTGACTGGTCCATAGATGATCCTCCATGGTTCAGTACTGAACCTGGACCCTCAGAGTCAAAGTAAGAGAGCTGCAACTAACTCATTTATAGGACTCATTTGTAGTTTCCTCTGACAATACCATGTTTTCTGTTGATTTTGTGTTTGTATATTCAAATTTCTACACAAATGTATTTGCCAACTCCAATTTAACAGACTTCATCAAATAAGCTCTTCCTCTTAGTGTCTGTGACAGCTGTCAGTCAGCTAGAGAAGATGTAATCTAATCTAAGAAAACGGCTACAAACCTTTAAACCTCGTTATTGTTGACAGCAGCAGTAGTTTGTGTGTTTAGAGCGACCTTAATGACCTAAAAGAGAATTCATCAAGGATTCATTTGATGTGAATAAAATCATGTTGGTGTTTTCAGAGTTCAGTCCAGACGGAGAGCAGAGTCTCCAGTACCCAGCTGTCTGTCTATGAAGAGTGACCGGTCCATGTGGCTTCCTCCATTCTTCAGTAATGAACCTGGACCCTCAGAGTCAAAGTAAGAGACTGTTTCTACTGTAAGCTGACCTGATGGATGATGATGCATTGAGGATGAAGACTAAATGTTCTGCTTACAGATTTATATTCTGATGCAGAACTATTAGTGCAGATACTGTTTCAACCTCAGATGGATCTTAGTCTGGGTTTTAGAGCCACAAACTACTGATTGTATTTCTGTAACAAAACACCTGAGAACCTCCATTTCACAATTTACACTTCAAGAAAATGTTCATATTTCTGCCTGAACGTTGAAGTCGCTGTAAAGATTTACAACTATTCAAAATCTGAAAGAATGAGCTTCAAATGTGTAATTCATTTTCTCACATTTGTCCTCAAAATACTGTGTTGGTTTGACTTCTCCTAAAATCTGCTTTTTTGAAGTGGGGTTGTACGTATACTCCCGTGTTCTGGGAAGTAAAATTACTGCTTTAGTGAATGGAGTCTGGTGGCTTTGAAGAGAACGATATAACAGCTTCAGTTCCCCGTCACGGCCACGGAGACGGGACCCCTCTGGAGGACGGACACGGAGACGGGACCCCTCTGGAGGACGGACACGGAGACGGGACCCCTCTGGAGGACGGACACGGAGACGGGACCCCTCTGGAGGACGGACACGGAGACGGGACCCCTCTGGAGGACGGACCCCTCTGGAACCCAACAGGCAACAACAGCTGTCAGTGTGCTGACTTGACTATGACTTGCCCCAAACTGCATGTGATGATCATAAAGTGGGCATGTCTGTAAAGGGGAGACTCGTGGGTACCCATAGAACCCATTTACATTCACTGATCTGGAGGTCAGAGGTCAAGGGACCCCTTTGAACATGGACATGACAGTTTTTCCTCGCCAACATTTAGTGTCAGTTTGGAGCGTTATTTAACCTCTTCATGACCAGTTAGCATGACCTGGTTGGTACCGATGGGTTCATCGGGTTCTCTAGTTTCACATGTTACCAGTATCTTCACTCTAGCTTTAAAACTGAGCGGCTACAACCTCTGAAAGACAGAATAGCGTCCGTCGGATTGTTAAGAGGTTAATAAGACAGCCAGATGGTAAATTCAGCTCATTAGTGTTGTTGAAAGCAGGAGAGTTGAAATAAAGGAACACTGTCATCACAGACTGAATGCTGAGTTCAAACAGAAAAGTAGCAACACTTTAACTGTTCCCTGAGACCATCTGAGCTTTGAGACAGTGTCGTCCATTCAACATGCATTTTAGTTATAAAGACATGTCTTCACAGGAAGAGGAAGAGGAGTGATGTCTCTGTGGAGGAGCAGCCGTCCTGCTGTGCTTTGTGTCAGGACGTCCTGAAGGATCCGGTCTCTGTCTGCAGACAGTGCATCACCTCATACTGGGACCAGTCTGCTTCATCAGGAGACTCCTCCTGTCCCCAGTGTGGTCAGACCAGCACTGTACAAAGTAAGACTCTACATCTGTCTGCTGACGTCTCCATGTCTGAAAACACTACTTGTTCTTTTAATACATAAAGAGTCATAAAAGTCTCACCAGGTCCTGCGAGGACACTAGGGGACGCGCTGCTCCACTCAACTGGCCGTTCAAGCCATGGACATATATACATACGCCAACGTTGACGTACGGTCCACAGGTCAATGTGGCGTCTATGTATATATGTCTATGGGTCAAGCGGTGACGTGGAATGCACCTGATTGGTTCCTGGTTTTCTGCTCGCCGTTTCAAACAGGAAACAACATGGCGGCCTGCTCATAAACTTTCTGTTATTCCGTCTAAACAATCCACCAAAATCTACTTCTGAAAACATTTGAAGCCAGATCTGGTTTTATTTCAGAACTAGATCTCCTAGTTTGACAGCTTGACAGCTCTGTGAGGCGACGCGTCGCGCTGGACGGGCTCATGTGATTAAAGGACTGTTCCCGCCTTTTCATTTTGAAAGAGCAACGGCCAATGAGGAAACTCCGACACTCGGCTGACCAATCGTGTAACTTCATCACTCATTCAGTGACAGACTTCTGCGGTTGTAGGGCTGCTGGTCCTCTGCAGTCCAGCCTTGAAGACAGAGAGAACAAGAGAGACAGCACGAGCGAGAGGACGATCAGTAGAAGAGAGACAGAGAGACGTAGCGTGACGCTGTTGTGAATGAGAGAAAGAAATGTTATTTTCTGATTGTTTCACGGCGTTAACGTTCTAAAGCAGAAATAAATAACCCTCAAATACTCAACATGATTTACTGTGGAGACGGACGCTTTTAGTTTCACTTTCCTCCTCTGCATTCATTACATCCAACGTGCAGCAGTAAATGTCGTCACAGTGAGATTAAACCTAACGCTTATTTTTTTCCAGCGTGTTTTTTAGATGAAACGGGCGACACACTGAACGGCAGACTGCAGAGTGTGTTTACCGCTGCGACCACCAACAGCCCTCGTCACATGTCATGTTGCTTTTTCTTACATCAGAGGACTAATTTGCTGAATCTTCACAGGTCTTTAGACCGTAGTGGAAACACAGACAACAGTGGACTGAAGGACCTTCAGGTCCTTAAAAGTAGTAGGACTAAAAAGTCCCAGGAACTTTTGGTGGAAACCCGGCTTTTGTTAATAAAAACAGGTCCACACAACGAGATATGAACATATTCTGCATTATTTGATGAGTGGATGAGTTTTAAATATTACAGGGAGGAAGGAACAGCCACAGTGAGCTGTTTAGATGAAGAGCTGCAGACGGACAGCTGAGGCTCCGCCTCCTCTGCTGTCAATCAAACATGTACACCGACTGATGCTTCCACTAAAACTGGACTGTTTAACCTTTACTTCTTTTTATTTACTTTATATTGATCACTTCAATATTGGCAATGGAAATAATAAGCAGATGTTCTTTATTTAGTCTCAAACTGTTTCCCTTCTCTTTCAGCAGATAGAGGTCTGCAGGAGGTTGTAGATGAACATAAGATCAGTCTGAAGGAGAGATGTGAACGTGTGACTGAAGGAACTGATGAAACGGGAAGTGGAACCCTCCTCAACAGGATCTACACTGAGCTCTACATCACAGAGGGACAGAGTGAAGAGGTTAATACCCAACATGAGGTGAGGCAGCTTGAGACAGCTTCCAAGAAGAAGACCCTCCATGACGCTCCAATCAAGTGCCAGGACATCTTTAAAGCCTTACCTGACCAACGGGGACACATCAGAGTCGTTCTGACGAACGGCGTCGCTGGCGTTGGAAAAACCTTCTCAGTGCAGAAGTTCACTCTGGACTGGGCAGAGGGCTTGGAGAACCAAGATGTCAGTCTGGTGGTTCTGCTTTCGTTCAGGGAGCTGAACTTGATCAGAGATGAGCAGTACAGTCTTCTCATGCTGCTCCATGTTTTCCATCCAACATTACAGAAGGTCACAGCAGAGAAGCTCGCTGTCTGTAAAGTTCTGTTCATCTTTGACGGCCTGGATGAAAGCAGACTTTCACTGGATTTCCACAACAACGAGGTTGTGTCTGATGTCACCCAGAAGTCATCAGTCAACGTGCTGTTGACAAACCTCATCCAGGGGAATCTGCTTCCCTCAGCTCTCGTCTGGATAACTTCCCGACCTGCAGCGGCCAATCAGATCCCTCCTGCATGTGTTGCCAGGGTAACAGAAGTACGAGGCTTCACTGACGCCCAGAAGGAGGAGTACTTCAGGAGGAGAGTCAGTGATGAAGAGCTGTCCAGCAGAATCATCTCACACATCAAGACATCCAGGAGCCTCCACATCATGTGTCTAATCCCAGTCTTCTGCTGGATCACTGCTACAGTTCTGGACCACATGTTGACTACAGACCAGAGAGGAGAGCTGCCCAAGACCCTGACTGACATGTACTCACACTTCCTGTTGGTTCAGACAAAGAGGAAGAAGCAGAAGTATGGTGAGGGACGTGAGACGAGTCCACAGGAGCTGACGGAGGCTGACAGGGAAGTTCTTCTGAAGCTGGGGAGGCTGGCGTTTGAACATCTGGAGAAAGGAAACATCATGTTCTACCAAGAAGACCTGGAGCGGTGTGGTCTGGATGTCACAGAGGCCTCGGTGTACTCAGGAGTTTGTACAGAGATCTTCAAAAGAGAGTGTGTGATCTTCCAGAAAACAGTCTACTGCTTTGTTCACCTGAGCGTTCAGGAGTTTCTGGCTGCAGTCTACATGGTCCACTGTTACACAAACAGCAACACAGAGGTACTGAAGGACTTCCTGGGAGAAGACTATGTTCATTCAACCCTGGATGACTTCCTGAAGAGAGCCATGGAGAAATCCCTTGAAAGTGAAAATGGCCACCTGGACCTGTTTGTTCGCTTCCTTCATGGCCTCTCTCTGGAGTCCAACCAGAAGCTCTTAGGAGGTCTGCTGGGTCGGACAGACAACAGTCCAGAAATCATCAAGAGAATCATCACCGGCCTGAAGAAGATGAACAGAGTTAATACCTCTCCTGACAGAAGCATCAACATCTTCCACTGTCTGACGGAGATGAACGACCACTCGGTGCATCAGCAGATCCAAGAGTTCCTGAAGTCAGAGAACAGATCAAAGAAGAAACTCTCTGAGATCCACTGCTCAGCTCTGGCCTACATGCTGCAGATGTCAGAGGAGGTTCTGGATGAGTTGGACCTGAAGAAGTACAACACAACACCAGAGGGACGACGGAGACTGATTCCAGCTGTGAGGAACTGCAGAAAAGCTGCGTAAGTCCAGATGTGATTAACTTTATAGATCAGTGTAGATTAGTAGTTTAGTTCTTCAAATATACACACTATAAATTATTCTTAAAATATAATATTCTTATAAGTGTTCCACGTGTTTATTACATAAATATGTCAGTTGTATTTTGTCACAGATGTTCTTGAGCTGTTTCAAATGTTGAGTTCAAAATGTTTCAGTACTTTGTGTTTCTAGCTGTCAAGTTAATGAACACTTATTCTATTTATTTATAATAATTGTTACATTTTACAGTTTTTTCTGATTTATGTTTTTGGGTGATGGAGACGACATGTGAACCTGGTAAAACAAATGAAAAGAACAAAAGATCAGCTGGCTGGTGGAGCGCTGGGTCTAACCGGTGTAACGGCAGCAACAGAACGTTTGCTGATCCGGCGGGGAGTCGGGGCGGTCCTGGGATCAGAGCCCTGGTGCTGGGGTTTGCTTTCAATAGGCCTTGCACCACATTACACCTTACCTCCTGTGCTTTTGGGCTCATCTCTTTCGTTGGCTTCAAATCCAAACTGTTGCCATGTTGCCACAGTTTTAGTTTCCTTTGAGACCAGCTCTGCCATGTCTCGTCTCATCACCCCAAAAAACACATGAACTTCCTAGTAAACAAACCTCTTCTTGTTTATACACCAACATAACATCATAATATTACGTTAATCACGTTGTCATATTACAAATACAGGCTGGATTTAGCACTGTGACTCTGTCGGCACAGGTTGTTGATGTCTGATACTTTTTAGTTTGCCAGAACGTGTCATAATGACAAATATCGGTTCTGCCGGTTAGCATAAAATCAAACCGGTTTAAGCTCGTACACCGGACCGGACCGGAGCGGACCAGACCAGACTGGCAAAACCGGAAATCGACCCAACTCTAGCATTAGCCACCATAAACTACTGGGGCCTCATGTATAAACGGTGCGCACGTACTAAAATGTTGCGTACGCTGTGTTTCACGCTCACGCCGGGATGTATAAAAATCAACGTGACGTGAGAATGTGCGGACCGTCCTCCAAACTCTGTCATCTGGCAGTGTCAAACTACAAAGTACTGAAACTCGTTAATAATTTTTCCTCTCAACTTACTGAGCTTTATTTATGATGTGGGATAAAAAACAACAACACATATTTCTTAACTAGTTTGCGCATAATGTTTAACATCACAAAGGCACAACAAACCACATTTAAACTAATTACCCAGAGATGACATGCCTTAACCACCGTGCCAAAAACAAAATCGCGTGCTGCACAATGTGGCAAACCATCGTGGTGAGCCTGTGCCCCAGAGGACCTACAGATGGATGAACCGGACCCTGGCCCACCTAACAATGAGCCAAATGCAGCAGCTATACTGCGCCGTTTAGATGAGATACACAGAATGTAAAGCAACCAGGTTTATTTTTCAACAAGGTCTTTTAATATATGACTTATCCCACCAAGAACGTCATTCATTCTTTTTAATTCGTTGCATATATATATCCTTCATTGTATTGACAATCTCTCTCTGTGGCTCCAGCACAGCGTATAGGATTAGTGAGGACACAGCCAGACCGGAACCCCTCAGCAGTCGAGGCTCGGACGCAGCTGACCGTGCGCCTTCGGAAGCCTTCGGGAGCCTTCGGGAGCGCACGGTCAGCTGCTGTGGAGACGTTGCGTTTGTTACTGATTCCTGATGAAAGACCATCAAATCAAATATGTTTTCTAGCTTCCACCTCAGTAACAAACACTTCAATTTCACACTCTGTGAAATTCTTCTTTTTTGTTCCTTTTCCAGCGTGATTTGCCGTCGTTATTGTTATTGTTATTGTTATTGTTATTTGGACAATAGGTGACAGCATGGCGCGTGTTTATAGTCATTTGCATAGTTATTAATGGGAGGAGACAAGGCGGACCAAGTGGCACGTGCAGTTGCGCTCAATTTCACGTCAATTGGGATGTATAAAGGAAAGGTGCGCAGGAACAGGCGTACGTACGGTTTTATACATGTGAACATTTCTGTGCGAACGTACTTTTTCCATTTTGTGAGTACGCCATCTTCCAGTGTGAAAGCTGCGCAGTCTTTTATACATGAGGCCCCAGCTCTGCCATGTCTCGTCTCATCGACCTAAAAAACACATGAACTTCCTAGTAAACAAACCTCTTCTTGTTTATACACCAACATAACATCATAATATTACGTTAATCACGTTGTCATATTGCAAATACAGGCTGGATTAGCATTAAATCAAACCGAAAATCGACCGAACTCTAGCATTAGCCACCGTAAACTACTGGTCATACGAGACAAAGCTAGTCGTTGTAAAACCCCTGAGTGTGTTGAATCGAGCAATGGTGCATTTTATTGCTCATGAAGTCAAGTTGTGTTCCATCATCGTGTTTTTAAGTCTTTCCTTTAATTCTGTTACTCACAGAAGGAAACTCAGGTGTTTCTCTCTCTTGTTGCTGTAGAGAAGAGTAGTAACAGGAAATACACAGCTTCCACCAATAACAGCCGTCTGATGAATATATAACAGCAGAATGGTAGAATTCAGACTTTTTAAGAGATCTTAAACACACCAAAGATCAATGTTGTGTTTTTAATGCTGATACACTGATAACATCTTTCTGATGACATTATGCTGAAAATAATGAAACCTTATTGTTTCTTTAATTGTGTTTGTGAGATGAAAACGTTTGATACTCAGATAAGAGTGTTAATGACAAAACACCATACAGTCATTAAAATATCTAATTATATGAATGTTTAATTATGTACATCAGCTGTATTATTATTACTTATTCACTGAGTTTTAAAAATGCTTTTCTAATCAAGAAGGCCTCATGCTAACTTTGTGGAGACAGACCTGGGATCAGATCTCACTGACAGACTGGACATTAGGGAAGCCTCAATGTAACTACATGTTCTCTCTCTTCATCTGCAAGATTAAAGAAAAACAAAGATTAAAAGTCTGCAGGTTTGAGAGAGAGTGATGAGAATTATTGTTTCATGTCAAACAGTGAGATAAGATTAGCTGAACCACTGATGTGAGGAGCAAATGTTAATCAGAGAAGTATATATCAAACTGTTTAGTCATCAAATGCATGAAGTAAATATAAACTGTCCTCTTTCATAATAACATATTTTGTAATCTTTGTGTCATCACAGACTTTCTAGATGTAGACTCTCAGATACTCACTGTGAAGTTGTGGCCTCAGCTCTGAAGTCCAGCCCCTCCCATCTGAGAGAGCTGAACCTGAGTCACAACAACGACCTGAAGGATTCAGGAGTGAAGCTTTCTGCTGGACTGAAGAGTCCAAACTGTAGACTGGAGACTCTGAGGTCAGTTCACTGACTGTAGTTTATGTAGTTTGTAGACACTCTCTCTGCACTGGCTCTGCTCCAGATGGCTCTAGAGAGGGACTTTCACGTTTTCACGTCGGCCACCGTAGCTCTCCAACACGCTTGGCACACAGGAGAGGCTTCAGTTGGTTGTAATCTCCTCACCTCACCGTTAGATACCACCAGATCCTAAACACTGGACCTTTAACCACAGACCTTATTTCAGGCATCTAACTAAAAACCCATTGACCTCCAGACGAGGAAACAGGAAGTGCTAAAATGCTAACTCATTTCTGCAGCTCTCTATTTTAACATGTCTAAAGGTGCAGCACTCTTCAACAAACACGTATTGCACCAACTTAAAGGCACATAAGTAATGATTATGAACCACACCATCTAATCAGAGCAAAAACCAAATAAATATTCTGCATCAGAAACATCTTTGCAGGTTCATATTTTTTTTCAATCTATCTGAATACAATACTCACATGTTCATATGTACATTCAAAGAGTTATTCATGTCTGTCATCATTCCTTCTGTCTGTGAAGCAATCCCCGTTTAACCTGAGTGTTACGAGATGAGGACTAAATCCACAGTCTTGTTGTGTGTAAAATGACCTGTAACGTTGATCTTAACCTAATCGGAGGCTTCATCAGTCTGAGTTAGATGTGTTAGGGCTGGGTGACCTGGACAAAATCAAATATCACAATATGTTTTTGTGTAAATGACCAATAATAGAACAGCTAGAACAGTCTGGTAAGTTCAGAAAATGACATCACTTTACTGTAATTTAGCCTTTAAAACCAGGAAATGACAACACTTATGCCATATCACGATATTACTAGAGCTGTCGATCCATTATAATTTTTAATCACGATTAATTACAAATTAATCACACATTTTTTATCTGTTCTAAATGTACCTTAAAGGGAGAGCCAACAGGCAACAACAGCTGTCAGTGTGTCAGTGTGCTGACTTGACTATGACTTGCCCCAAACTGCATGTGATGATCATAAAGTGGGCATGTCTGTAAAGGGGAGACTCGTGGGTACCCATAGAACCCATTTACATTCACTGATCTGGAGGTCAGAGGTCAAGGGACCCCTTTGGACATGGACATGACAGTTTATCCAACATTTAGTGTTAGTTTGGAGCGTTATTTAACCTCCTTCATGACCAGCTAGTCTGACATGGTTGGTACCGATGGATTCATCAGGTTCTCTAGTTTACTATGATACCAGTAGTAGTAGTAGTAGTAGTAGTAGTAGTAGTAGTAGTAGCAGCAGTAGTAGTAGTAGTAGTAGTAGTAGTACTAGTAGTAGTAGTAGTAGCAGTAGTAGTAGTAATAGTAGTAGTAGTAGCAGTAGCAGTAGTAGTAGTAGTAGTAGTAGTAGTAGTAGTAGCAGTAGTAGTGGTAGTAGTAGTAGTAGTAGTAGCAGTAGTAGTAGTAGTAGTAGTAGTAGTAGTAGCAGTAGTAGTAGTAGTAGTAGTAGTAGTAGTAGTAGTAGTAGCAGTAGTAGTAGTAGTAGTAGTAGTAGTAGCAGTAGCAGTAGCAGTAACAGTAGTAGTAGTAGTAGTATGACATGGTTGGTACTGATGGATTCATCAGGTTCTCTAGTTTCAGATGATACCAGTATCTTCACTCTAGCTTTAAAACTGAGCCGCTACAACCTCCAAAAGTTTGATTGCGTTGATGCTTTAAAGAAATGAGTGGCGTTAAAACGATTAACTTTGACAACCCTAGATATTAGGATATCCTAAATCTAAGACGATATCTCGTCTCGTATCACGATATTGATATAATATGGATATATTTCCCAGCCTTAGTATGTATCCAGTCAGTATGTTGTGTTTGACAGTTTCCTTGTTGAGCTGCAGGAGGATTAGTAACTCAAAGAGGGAATTTGGTACTAAACAGTCTGTAACTTTGATTTGTCGGACTCAGACTGTTGAATCTTCATATTAGTTTCAGTTGAACTTCTGAAGTCATTTCTTACAGTGTAGTTGTGTTATGAAGGGACCACTTCACAGGAGGAATGATTACTGCCACCAATAACTCTTTTAATGTACATATGACATGTGGCTGTTGTTTACAGACACACTTGAACAAATGTGGACCTTTCCTGTAAATGACATAAACCTGCTAAGCTCCCAGATACAGTGAGAAGAAGGCCATGTAATAAATGAAGTAATGAAGTCCAACAAGTCTGATTTGATATTGATCCTCTAATTCCAGACTTGACAGAGATCAGCAGCTTGTTATTGATGTGTGTTGACATGAACAGGTGTATGAATGTTGTGGTGACATCTGGATGATGTCTGTAGAAGGCTGACATTATGATGATCCACAATAACACAATTACAAAGTCACTCTACTCATTTTAGGGAAAAGATCATTGATTAGGACATAGTAATGTTGAGCTACTCATTTAAAACCTGAACACATCTGATTGGATTATAAAGTGATTTTTATTTTCATCATTTATTCTTTATTCAGATTGAGGAACTGCAGTTTGTCAGAGATCAGCTGTGCTTCTCTGGCCTCAGCTCTGAAGTCCAACCCCTCCCATCTGAGAGAGCTGAAGCTGAGTAACAACAAGCTGCAGGATTCAGGAGTGAAGCTCCTGTCTGGTTTTCTGGAGAGTCCACACTGTAGACTGGAGACTCTGAGGTCAGACACCATTTTTTACTTGTGTACTGAGATTAATTAATTAATTTGTTTTTTCTATAAATGTTATGAAGCTATATGATGCTTATACTGACTGAAGAGTTTAAACTGAAGATGCTTTGATTTTATGACTCCACTATTCC
>NC_133810.1:32567751-32593241 GCF_043250625.1 Sebastes fasciatus | reverse complement strand
GTATATATGTATGTATACATATATATACATATATACATATGTATATATATACATATGTATATATGCATATATATACATATATACATACATATATATATATATATATATATATATATATATGTATATATATATGTGGTGTTTATACAGTATATGTATAGTTATATATATATACACTGTACAGCATATAACTATATATATACAGTATATATATAGTTATATGCTGTACAGTGTATATATATATACTGTGTGTATATATATATATATATAATCTATCATAATAATATATGTGTATCAGTTCGTTTCAGCCCGTGGTCATGTGACTGGTCGTTATATACGGTATGTTAGGACGGGGCTATATGTTGTATCTGTGTGATATTGGGCCAGACGGTGCTGTGCACTACCTGCCGTGGTGTGTGTGATGGTATGTGCCTTTATGTACGTGGACTGTGTACGTGTTGAAACATCTGTTTCTGTGTTTTAAGCGGACTCATTTATCATTCTTGTTGTTGTTGTTTTAATTTAATGTTTGTAACTGCAGTTGGACGGAGTCCAGGACAAAATGTCCCCACAGGGACAATAAAGGTTTATCTTATCTTATCTTATGGTCAGTCCCGTCAGCTCTGTGAGCCTCCAGTCAGTGAAGTTAACGTTGACCACTAACGTCTCCTAACCCGGACTAAGTGGTTGTGTTGCCTAAACCTCTGCGGCGATGTCTGCAACCCACCTGACCCGTCTTGAAACACGGACCAAGGAGTGTAACGCACATGTGAGTCAGAGGGTGCAAGCAAAACCCCGTGACGCAATGAAAGTGAGGGCCGACGCGCGCCGGCTGAGGTGGGATCCCGGCACAGCGGCGTCGGGTGCACCACCGTAAAGTGGTATCGGAGCCGCTTTGCGAGTACGAGTACATGAGCACAGTATCGGACCTGATACTGGTATCGGTATCGGTGCATCTCTAATAGCCAGAGTCATGTGTGCTCTTATATATTAATATATTGTCATGTCTGTTGTTGCTGTTTGCACTTTAACATGAATCCCAGTGAGTTTCCCCGTAATGAAACGTGTGATATGAGCGTTGTTACCTTAACAGGACTGTGTGTTGTCTGGGCTAGGCATGTTGTGTAGTGGGAGTGAGAGCTGCTACCTTGCTGTAGGTTTGTTTCACATTATTATTTATTCCAATCAGCGTTAATATCCTGTAGCGTGGCCTCAGCGTCTGCTCCCTGGTGGTACTGGAGAGATTCAGCGTATCCAGGAGAGTGTTGGGGGAGGACGGAGTACATCCACGTCAGTCTCCCTATTTGCTTTTATGACTTCTCCCTTCACGGTATCCTCATCTATCTCTCCTCTCACCCCCGCTTGCTCTTCCAAAGGACGGAGCCGTCTGTCCCTAACAATGCAGTCAGTTAACCTTGTTGGACCCCTGAGGTCAGCCGACGGGATGCCGGAGCTGTCAGTCAGCGGACCAGACAACCAGAGCTCATCTCTCCCTCCTCCTCGGCCTTTCTGTGCTGCCTCAGACGCTGATCACCTCCGACAAGACACAAACACGATGCCTCCGTCTCTCTGCTCCTCTCTCCTACAGTCAGTCCTCCTCTTCCTCAGTCAGAGAGCGGTGGGAAGGGTTGAAAGAAGCTGGAGTCCCTGGTTCAGTTCCTTACACTGGAGACACAGATGTGGTGCAGGATAAATAGTGCAGGAGGGTTCATTAGGGTGTGAACGGTAGCACAGTTCCATTGTTTCTGTGAGTTTCACAACGTTAACCACGTGGCGTTGTGCGTTGATACGAGGCTGATATGACACGTATTTATGGAACATATTTTTGGTTGAGAGATGTGGGCGTGCAGCGTATCCAGCGGTTTACAGAAACGTACAATGATAAGCAGTTTCCTGGTGACTGGGTTGATGATTGTGGTCCAGGACAGACTACAAAGCTCTTTGTTTGCATCGTAATGTTAAATACTAGAAGTTCTGTTCATGTCCAGCAGATACCTCCCCACTGCAGCAGCATTTATTATTTATGGAGTCTTAGAAGTCCATGTAGGCTGAGCACTTATCCTGCATGACACAATAATACTACCTACCTACTGTAGTATACCCGGCTTCATCTACCTACTGTAGTATACCTGGCTTCACCTACCTACTGTAGTATACCCGGCTTCACCTACCTGCTGTAGTATACCCGGCTTCACCTACCTACTGTAGTATACCTGGCTTCACCTACCTACTGTAGTATACCTGGCTTCACCTCCCTACTGTAGTATACCTGGCTTCACCTCCCTACTGTAGTATACCTGGCTTCACCTCCCTACTGTAGTATACCTGGCTTCACCTACCTACTGTAGTATACCTGGCTTCACCTCCCTACTGTAGTATACCTGGCTTCACCTACCTACTGTAGTATACCTGGCTTCACCTCCCTACTGTAGTATACCTGGCTTCACCTCCCTACTGTAGTATACCTGGCTTCACCTACCTACTGTAGTATACCTGGCTTCACCTCCCTACTGTAGTATACCTGGCTTCACCTACCTACTGTAGTATACCTGGCTTCACCTACCTACTGTAGTGGCTTCACCTCCCTACTGTAGTATACCTGGCTTCACCTACCTACTGTAGTATACCTGGCTTCACCTCCCTACTGTAGTATACCTGGCTTCACCTACCTACTGTAGTATACATGGCTTCACCTACCTACTGTAGTATACCCGGCTTCACCTACCTACTGTAGTATACCTGGCTTCACCTCCCTACTGTAGTATACCTGGCTTCACCTCCCTACTGTAGTATACCTGGCTTCACCTCCCTACTGTAGTATACCTGGCTTCACCTCCCTACTGTAGTATACCTGGCTTCACCTCCCTACTGTAGTATACCTGGCTTCACCTACCTACTGTAGTATACATGGCTTCACCTACCTACTGTAGTATACCTGGCTTCACCTACCTACTGTAGTATACCTGGCTTCACCTCCCTACTGTAGTATACCTGGCTTCACCTACCTACTGTAGTATACATGGCTTCACCTACCTACTGTAGTATACATGGCTTCACCTACCTACTGTAGTATACCCGGCTTCACCTACCTACTGTAGTATACCCGGCTTCATCTACCTACTGTAGTATACCCGGCTTCACCTACCTACTGTAGTATACCCGGCTTCACCTACCTACTGTAGTATACCTGGCTTCACCTACCTACTGTAGTATACATGGCTTCACCTACCTACTGTAGTATACATGGCTTCACCTACCTACTGTAGTATACCCGGCTTCACCTACCTACTGTAGTATACCCGGCTTCATCTACCTACTGTAGTATACCCGGCTTCATCTACCTACTGTAGTATACCCGGCTTCACCTACCTACTGTAGTATACCTGGCTTCACCTCCCTACTGTAGTATACCTGGCTTCACCTACCTACTGTAGTATACCTGGCTTCACCTCCCTACTGTAGTATACCTGGCTTCACCTACCTACTGTAGTATACCTGGCTTCACCTACCTACTGTAGTATACCTGGCTTCACCTCCCTACTGTAGTATACCTGGCTTCACCTACCTACTGTAGTATACATGGCTTCACCTGCCTACTGTAGTATACCTGGCTTCACCTACCTACTGTAGTATACCCGGCTTCACCTACCTACTGTAGTATACCCGGCTTCATCTACCTACTGTAGTATACCCGGCTTCATCTACCTACTGTAGTATACCCGGCTTCACCTACCTACTGTAGTATACATGGCTTCACCTACCTACTGTAGTATACCCGGCTTCACCTACCTACTGTAGTATACCCGGCTTCATCTACCTACTGTAGTATACCCGGCTTCACCTACCTACTGTAGTATACCCGGCTTCATCTACCTACTGTAGTATACCCGGCTTCATCTACCTACTGTAGTGGCTTCACCTACCTACTGTAGTATACCTGGCTTCACCTACCTACTGTAGTATACCCGGCTTCACCTACCTACTGTAGTATACCTGGCTTCATCTACCTACTGTAGTGGCTTCACCTACCTACTGTAGTATACCCGGCTTCATCTACCTACTGTAGTATACCCGGCTTCACCTACCTACTGTAGTATACCCGGCTTCATCTACCTACTGTAGTATACCCGGCTTCATCTACCTACTGTAGTGGCTTCACCTACCTACTGTAGTATACCTGGCTTCACCTACCTACTGTAGTATACCTGGCTTCACCTACCTACTGTAGTATACCCGGCTTCACCTACCTACTGTAGTATACCCGGCTTCATCTACCTACTGTAGTATACCCGGCTTCACCTACCTACTGTAGTATACCCGGCTTCATCTACCTACTGTAGTATACCTGGCTTCACCAACCTACTGTAGTATACCCGGCTTCACCTACCTACTGTAGTATACCCGGCTTCACATACCTACTGTAGTATACCTGGCTTCACATACCTACTGTAGTATACCTGGCTTCACCTGCCTACTGTAGTATACCTGGCTTCACCAACCTACTGTAGTATACCCGGCTTCACCTACCTACTGTAGTATACCTGGCTTCACATACCTACTGTAGTATACCTGGCTTCACCTCCCTACTGTAGTATACCTGGCTTCATCTACCTACTGTAGTATACCTGGCTTCACCTACCTACTGTAGTGGCTTCACCTACCTACTGTAGTATACCTGGCTTCATCTACCTACTGTAGTATACCTGGCTTCACCTACCTACTGTAGTATACCTGGCTTCACCTACCTACTGTAGTGGCTTCACCTACCTACTGTAGTATACCTGGCTTCATCTACCTACTGTAGTATACCTGGCTTCATCTACCTACTGTAGTATACCTGGCTTCACCTACCTACTGTAGTATACCTGGCTTCATCTACCTACTGTAGTATACCTGGCTTCACCTACCTACTGTAGTATACCTGGCTTCACCTACCTACTGTAGTGGCTTCACCTACCTACTGTAGTATACCCGGCTTCACCTACCTACTGTAGTATACCTGGCTTCACCTACCTACTGTAGTATACCTGGCTTCATCTACCTACTGTAGTATACCTGGCTTCACCTACCTACTGTAGTGGCTTCACCTACCTACTGTAGTATACCTGGCTTCACCTACCTACTGTAGTATACCTGGCTTCACCTGCCTACTGTAGTATACCTGGCTTCACCTACCTACTGTAGTATACCTGGCTTCACCTGCCTACTGTAGTATACCTGGCTTCACCTACCTACTGTAGTGGCTTCACCTACCTACTGTAGTATACCTGGCTTCACCTACCTGCTGTAGTGGCTTCACCTACCTACTGTAGTATACCTGGCTTCACATACCTACTGTAGTATACCTGGCTTCACCTACCTGCTGTAGTGGCTTCACCTACCTACTGTAGTATACCTGGCTTCACCTACCTACTGTAGTATACCTGGCTTCACCTACCTACTGTAGTATACCTGGCTTCACCTACCTACTGTAGTATACCTGGCTTCACCTACCTACTGTAGTATACCTGGCTTCACCTACCTACTGTAGTATACCCGGCTTCACATACCTACTGTAGTATACCTGGCTTCACATACCTACTGTAGTATACCTGGCTTCACCTGCCTACTGTAGTATACCTGGCTTCACCAACCTACTGTAGTATACCTGGCTTCACCTACCTACTGTAGTATACCTGGCTTCACCTACCTACTGTAGTATACCCGGCTTCACATACCTACTGTAGTATACCTGGCTTCACATACCTACTGTAGTATACCTGGCTTCACCTGCCTACTGTAGTATACCTGGCTTCACCAACCTACTGTAGTATACCCGGCTTCACCTACCTACTGTAGTATACCTGGCTTCACCTGCCTACTGTAGTATACCTGGCTTCACCTACCTACTGTAGTATACCTGGCTTCACCTGCCTACTGTAGTATACCTGGCTTCACCTACCTACTGTAGTGGCTTCACCTACCTACTGTAGTATACCTGGCTTCACCTACCTGCTGTAGTGGCTTCACCTACCTACTGTAGTATACCTGGCTTCACATACCTACTGTAGTATACCTGGCTTCACCTACCTGCTGTAGTGGCTTCACCTACCTACTGTAGTATACCTGGCTTCACCTACCTACTGTAGTATACCTGGCTTCACCTACCTACTGTAGTATACCTGGCTTCACCTACCTACTGTAGTATACCTGGCTTCACCTACCTACTGTAGTATACCTGGCTTCACCTACCTACTGTAGTATACCCGGCTTCACATACCTACTGTAGTATACCTGGCTTCACATACCTACTGTAGTATACCTGGCTTCACCTGCCTACTGTAGTATACCTGGCTTCACCAACCTACTGTAGTATACCCGGCTTCACCTACCTACTGTAGTATACCTGGCTTCACCTACCTACTGTAGTATACCTGGCTTCACCTACCTACTGTAGTATACCTGGCTTCACCTACCTACTGTAGTATACCTGGCTTCACCTACCTACTGTAGTATACCTGGCTTCACCTACCTACTGTAGTATACCCGGCTTCACATACCTACTGTAGTATACCTGGCTTCACATACCTACTGTAGTATACCTGGCTTCACCTGCCTACTGTAGTATACCTGGCTTCACCAACCTACTGTAGTATACCCGGCTTCACCTACCTACTGTAGTATACCTGGCTTCACATACCTACTGTAGTATACCTGGCTTCACCTACCTACTGTAGTGGCTTCACCTACCTACTGTAGTATACCTGGCTTCATCTACCTACTGTAGTATACCTGGCTTCACCTACCTACTGTAGTATACCTGGCTTCACCTACCTACTGTAGTGGCTTCACCTACCTACTGTAGTATACCTGGCTTCATCTACCTACTGTAGTATACCTGGCTTCACCTACCTACTGTAGTATACCTGGCTTCACCTACCTACTGTAGTGGCTTCACCTACCTACTGTAGTATACCTGGCTTCATCTACCTACTGTAGTATACCTGGCTTCATCTACCTACTGTAGTATACCTGGCTTCACCTACCTACTGTAGTATACCTGGCTTCATCTACCTACTGTAGTATACCTGGCTTCACCTACCTACTGTAGTATACCTGGCTTCACCTACCTACTGTAGTGGCTTCACCTACCTACTGTAGTATACCCGGCTTCACCTACCTACTGTAGTATACCTGGCTTCACCTACCTACTGTAGTATACCTGGCTTCATCTACCTACTGTAGTATACCTGGCTTCACCTACCTACTGTAGTGGCTTCACCTACCTACTGTAGTATACCTGGCTTCACCTACCTACTGTAGTATACCTGGCTTCACCTGCCTACTGTAGTATACCTGGCTTCACCTACCTACTGTAGTATACCTGGCTTCACCTGCCTACTGTAGTATACCTGGCTTCACCTACCTACTGTAGTGGCTTCACCTACCTACTGTAGTATACCTGGCTTCACCTACCTGCTGTAGTGGCTTCACCTACCTACTGTAGTATACCTGGCTTCACCTACCTACTGTAGTATACCTGGCTTCACCTACCTACTGTAGTATACCCGGCTTCACCTACCTACTGTAGTATGAATGAAAGACTTTAATGAATGAAAGACTTTATTTCAAACATATAATAAATAAAAACAGATACAAAATAATAACAAACAAAACAAGAGTTATAGTTTCCGAAAAGGAGTAGGTAGAAGAAAAACTTATATTACCCTACCCCTTTCTCACTTCTCCTCTATTAACTCATATATCATAGAATGATAATATAATATAATATAAAAACTATCCCAGATTTATTTACATCCCAAGTTGAATATATGAACAGCATCCCAAGTTTATTTACAACCCACAAATACATCCGCAGTTAAAAAGTATATAACCAGCCTTTAACACAACTCTTCTTCAACCATGTACCTCCCAAAAATATCTTTCTTGTATAGCTTTTTAAATTGATTTATATTTGTGCTCCCCTTCAACCCATCACCTAACCCATTCCACAAATCCACCCCACAGACTGAAATACACATACTCTTCTTTTTTGTATGAACACAATGCTTTTTAAAATTAAATTTTCCTCTTAAATTATAACCCCCCTCCCTGTCACAAAACATTTTTTGAATATTGCCCGGAAGTGAATTATGTCTTGCTTTAAACATAATTATTGCGGTTTTAAATTTGACCAAATCCATAAATTTCAATGCATGTGACTTTAAAAACAGTGTGTTGGTGTGTTCCCTATATCCCACATTATTTACTATCCTGATTGCTCTCTTCTGTAGTATGCATAATGGTTGTAAGTTGCTTTTATAAGTGTTACCCCAAACTTCTACACAGTAATTCAGATATGGTGATACAAGTGAAGAATACAGAATGTGCAGTGATTTATGCTCCAGTGTGTGTCTTGTTTTCCCTAAGACTGCTATGCTCTTTGCCAGCTTTGTTCTTACATAATTTATCTGAGGTTTCCAGCAGATTTTGTCGTCCAGTATTACACCCAGAAATGTATTTACATATACTCTTTCAATAGTCACATCATCTATTATCATTTGTACTGGTATGTCTATTTTTTGGTTTCCAAATAACATAAATTTAGTTTTGTCCAAATTTAATGACAATTTATTTCTGTCAAACCACCGTTGCAATTTTCTGATTTCTGATGTGGCCACCTCCAAAAGCTGCTGCAGATTTTCCCCAGAACAAAAAATATTTGTGTCATCTGCAAATAAAACTAAATTCAGTGTCCTTGATACCCTACCTATGTCATTTATATACATAATAAACAATTTTGGACCCAATACTGATCCCTGCGGGACCCCACAAGTAATACCTGAGCATGTTGATTTGTAGTCCCCCATTTGCACGTACTGCTGCCTGTTTCCTATATAACTTCTCAACCAGTTCAGCACTACCCCTCTTATACCATACCTTTCCATTTTATTGAATAATATATCATGATCAATGGTGTCAAATGCTTTTTTTAAATCTATAAATACTCCTACCGCATACTTCTTGTTATCAATACAACTGGTTATTTCTTCTGTTAGCTCCATTAATGCCATTGCTGTTGATCTGTTTGCTCTGAACCCGTATTGACTGTCTGTCAGTAAATGGTGCTTGTCAATGAAGTTATCTAATCTTCCAATGAACAGTTTCTCCAATATTTTAGAGAACTGGCAAAGTAAAGATACAGGCCTGTAATTAGTGAAATTATGTTTGTCCCCAGTTTTATATAGTGGAATAACTTTAGCAGTTTTCATTTTATGTGGAAATGTGCCAGTTATGAATGATAAGTTACAAATGTAGGTTAGGGGGTTTGCAATACTGTCAATGACTTTCTTGACTATCATCATATCGATTCCATTCCAGTCAGTAGATGTTTTATTCTTGCACTTGTTAACTATGTCTATGATTTCTTTTCTGTCTATAGCTTTGAGATAAATTGAGTTTGAATTTCTTGCAATGTGGCTTTCAACAACCTCCCCATCCTTTGGAGACGTGTCATTGATTTTTCCTGCCAACTTTGGTCCCACATTTACAAAAAATTCATTAAACCCATTAACCACATCATTCATATCATTTAAAGACCTATCATTATCAATAAAATATTCAGGGTAACTTCAGCTAGTCGAACGGTTTCTAATAATACTGTTTAATATATTCCATATGCCTTTGATATTGTTTTTGTTATTTTCTAGTAATTTGGTATAATATTCCTTTTTGCATATCCTCATAATATTAGTTAATTTATTTTTGTATTTCTTATATTTATGTTCTGCCTCTTTAGTTTTACATTTTATGAATTGTCTATATAGAGTATTCTTTTTTTTACAGGCATTTTGCAGTCCCTTTGTGATCCATGGTCTGTTTGTGTTATTATTTCTAGCATTATCTTGTTTTATTGGACAGTTTTTGTCATATAATGACTTAAATATATTTAGAAATGTTTCATATGCTGTATCAACATCATTTCCTTCATAGAGGGTTTTCCAGTTTTGTGATAGCAATTCGGTTCTGAATGCATTTATGGATTCTTCTGTTCTCAATCTCCTATATTTGATTTTATGGTCCTCCTTCTCTTTTCCACAATCACAGTCATGGATCACAAAAACTGGCAAATGGTCACTGATGTCATTCATCAGCAGCCCGCTCACTAAGCTACTTTCCATGTAATTTGTAAATATATTGTCGATTAGAGTTGCACAGTGTGCTGTTATTCTGCTTGGTTTGGTGATCAGTGGATATAAACTCATACTATACATTGTGTTAATAAATTCGTCTGTCATTTTGTGTTTGTTAGGATTTAGCAGGTCTATATTGAAGTCCCCACAAATGAATGTAACCTTCTGATTAGTTTTGGCAAATATTTTCTCCATACTGTCTTTAAAAGTTTCCATGCAGGCTCCTGGTGCTCTGTATACACAACTGACCATCACATTTCTTTGGTTTTCCATGCAGATCTCTACAGTGATGCATTCCATCACATCATCAATAGTGGTTGACATGTTTTCTAAAATCTTATATTTCAGACTATTTTTCACGTACAGGGCCACACCCCCTCCTTTTTTGCTCTTCCTGTTCATGTAATTGAATTGATATCCTTTCAACTCGAAATCTGCTTCTTTCTCAGAATTGAGCCAGGTTTCAGATATTGCAATGACATTGAATGGTTTTGTGAATTGACCTAAGTATTCTTTGATGTTTTGGTGATTAGCATATAAGCTTCTACTGTTGAAGTGAATAATTGACATTCCTTGAGCTGACTTCACATTGCTGTTATACTGTTCATCGGTGTAGTAGCAACATGTGTTGTTTAGATGGTTAAAAAAGTTATTGTCAGGATCAATATCTTCCAGTTCCAGTTCATGCATATTGTGTTCAGATAATGTTCAGTGAATGTTATGTGATTCCACAAGAACCCATTTTCCACAGACAGGTATGATTACCTTGTTGTGTTGTTCTGATGTCACTGGTATTTGTCCAATTCTTCAATTTCTCTGATAACCAGCACTCTGGCCTCCTCTGGTGACCCGTTCAGTTTGATGATCACTTTACAGTTTGCAGTCCACGTTGATTGAATTTTCCTCTGCTTCCTTAGAAAGCGTGCCTTTCTGGCAATGTCTGCGTTTTTCTTTGTAAGATGTTCATTCACATAAACGTCGGACCCCTTTTAGCTTCCTTCCTTGTCTAAGCAGCGTATTTTTGTGCTTTCTGTTGGTAAACCGGATTATTAAGGCCGGTTTGTCGCTCTTGTTCCTCCGGGGGAGAGGGTGGCATGACTCGATGTCGGTGTTGTTGATGGAGATGCCTTTGTTGTTGAGTAGTATACCTGGCTTCACCTACCTACTGTAGTATACCTGGCTTCACCTACCTACTGTAGTATACCTGGCTTCACCTACCTGCTGTAGTATACCCGGCTTCACCTACCTGCTGTAGTATACCTGGCTTCACCTACCTACTGTAGTATACCTGGCTTCACCTCCCTACTGTAGTATACCTGGCTTCACCTACCTACTGTAGTATACCCGGCTTCACCTACCTACTGTAGTATACCTGGCTTCACCTACCTACTGTAGTATACCTGGCTTCACCTACCTACTGTAGTATACCTGGCTTCACCTACCTGCTGTAGTATACCCGGCTTCACCTACCTGCTGTAGTATACCTGGCTTCACCTACCTACTGTAGTATACCTGGCTTCACCTCCCTACTGTAGTATACCTGGCTTCACCTACCTACTGTAGTATACCCGGCTTCACCTACCTACTGTAGTATACCTGGCTTCACCTACCTACTGTAGTATACCTGGCTTCACCTACCTACTGTAGTATACCTGGCTTCACCTACCTACTGTAGTATACCTGGCTTCACCTACCTGCTGTAGTATACCTGGCTTCACCTACCTGCTGTAGTATACCTGGCTTCACCTCCCTACTGTAGTATACCTGGCTTCACCTGCCTACTGTAGTATACCTGGCTTCACCTACCTACTGTAGTATACCTGGCTTCACCTCCCTACTGTAGTATACCTGGCTTCACCTACCTACTGTAGTATACCCGGCTTCACCTGCCTACTGTAGTATACCTGGCTTCACCTACCTACTGTAGTATACCTGGCTTCACCTACCTACTGTAGTATACCTGGCTTCACCTCCCTACTGTAGTATACCTGGCTTCACCTATCTACTGTAGTATACCTGGCTTCACCTACCTACTGTAGTATACCTGGCTTCACCTCGTCTTTGCTGACCTCCACATCCCCACAGTTGAAGTTGAATTATTCCATATTTCATTATGTGTGCTGCGTTTCTACCGCTGCTTAGCCGAATCTGCAGTCAGCAGTATTCTCTGTTCTTCTTCTGACCTTCACTGTCTTCATTTCCTCCTACAGCTCTGCTGTCTGGAAACCGTGTAAAGTTAATAGAGAAAGCCTCCCTGCTGCTGACGGGAAGTGACAGAAAGCTGCCTGGTTTCAATGCGTCTTGCACTTTTAATTTCTCCTCTTTGTTTTTTCTATCGGCCTCAGCTGCAAATTCATCAAAAACAACCGTCTGAAATCAGGTCCTTCCTGTTGAAACTAGTCTTCTTCTCAGCTTCTCCCTCTCCACACATCCTGCCCTGCTCTTATCAAACTGTCACGTACATCTACTGTCCATCTACTGTACTTCTACTGTACTTCTACTGTCCATCTACTGTACTTCTACTGTCCATCTACTGTACTTCTACTGTCCATCTACTGTACTTCTACTGTCCATCTACTGTACTTCTACTGTCCATCTACTGTACTTCTACTGTCCATCTACTGTACATCTACTGTCCATCTACTGTCCATCTACTGTCCATCTACTGTACTTCTACTGTACTTCTACTGTACTTCTACTGTCCATCTACTGTACTTCTACTGTCCATCTACTGTACTTCTACTGTCCATCTACTGTACTTCTACTGTCCATCTACTGTACTTCTACTGTCCATCTACTGTCCATCTACTGTCCATCTACTGTACATCTACTGTCCATCTACTGTCCATCTACTGTCCATCTACTGTACATCTACTGTCCATCTACTGTCCATCTACTGTACTTCTACTGTCCATCTACTGTACTTCTACTGTCCATCTACTGTCCATCTACTGTCCATCTACTGTCCATCTACTGTCCATCTACTGTACATCTACTGTCCATCTACTGTCCATCTACTGTACTTCTACTGTCCATCTACTGTACTTCTACTGTCCATCTACTGTCCATCTACTGTCCATCTACTGTCCATCTACTGTACATCTACTGTCCATCTACTGTACATCTACTGTCCATCTACTGTACATCTACTGTACATCTACTGTCCTTCTACTGTACATCTACTGTACATCTACTGTACATCTACTGTACATCTACTGTCCATCTACTGTACTTCTACTGAACATCTACTGTCCATCTACTGTACTTCTACTGTACTTCTACTGTCCATTTACTGTACATCTACTGTACTTCTACTGTACACCTACTGTACATCTACTGTACTTCTACTGTACTTCTACTGTCCATCTACTGTACATCTACTGTCCATCTACTGTCCATCTACTGTACTTCTACTGTACTTCTACTGTCCATCTACTGTCCATCTACTGTACTTCTACTGTACATCTACTGAACATCTACTGTCCATCTACTGTACTTCTACTGTACATCTACTGTACATCTACTGTACTTCTACTGTACATCTACTGTACTTCTACTGTCCATCTACTGTCCATCTACTGTACTTCTACTGTCCATCTACTGTACATCTACTGTCCATCTACTGTACATCTACTGTACTTCTACTGTCCATCTACTGTACCGTAGAATGCCGTTGCTCCTAAAGGGGTGTTATTATGATAAGTTATTATGATCAGGAGTCATGTATCTGAGCGAGCCGAAGGTCCTGAAAGATACATATACACGTTTTCTTTCATGTTTTTTGTGTATTCTTTTATGAACATAAATAAATACTAATATTGTACAAGTTCCAGGAATATAGAGACAAAAGACTTGTTCTTCCGGATGAGAATGGATGGATGGAATATAATACGCACTCTGCAGCTCATGTTAGCTCGGTGTTTAACGGTGGCATACTGTATGTGGTGTGATGTGAAGCGATGTAGGACCTTAACAAAGAAACACCAACAGTATTTTTCTGTTTTATTTTTCTCTTTTAAATTTAAGACTTCATAGTCTCTCAAATTTGCTGTTTCTTTCTTGTAAATTTGCCACTTTAATCTCAGAGAATATCCAAGTTCTATTCTGGTCAATTCATGACTTTAATATTTTGCAAATTTGTGAGTTTTTTTAATCTTGGAAATTTTCCCAAAGAATGTCCCCTATCCCCCGGCTACATAATGTATTTATATATTTACAATGGGCCTAATACGCCGTCGGAGTTATCAGTTTTGTTAACAGAATACAGAACCATGTTTTTGAAACCGATGAAAGCCTCGATAACTTGTAGGTGTTTTCTGATTAACATCTAACTGGAGCTAAAAAAACACCAAAAGGTGCGATGCTTGCTGACTCGTCAAATTAGAACTTCTCATCTGTGTATTAGGTAGGAAGTACTAATTGATTGATTGATTGATTGATTAATCCTACTTTACTCTACTTCCTCCACCTGGTCAGAGGCTTGTGGAGGTCTGATAGAGATCACCTCTCCAGAGGCTGTTTGCTTTGAAACCGATGCTCCTCGATGCTCCTCGATGCTCCTCGTTAGAGATGCACTGATACCGATACCAGTATCGGGTCCGATACTGTGCTCATGTACTCGTACTCGCAAAACGGCTCCGATACAACGGCACCGATACCACTTTACGGCGGCGTGACGTTAACCTCTCGTCACCAGCTTTCGGATCCTCACGCTCCACCTCCCGGCTGGTGGTGCACCCGACCCCGCTGGGCCGGGATCCTACCTCAGCCGGCGCACACCGGCCTTCAATTTCATTGCGCCACGGGGTTTTGCTTGCACCCTCTGACTCGCGCGTGCGTTAGACTCCTTGGTCCGTGTTTCAAGACGGGTCGGGCGCAGCGAGACCTTTGTCCACTATGCGGCGAGGTCCGGGCGGGGAACGCTGTAAAGCTGCGGTCGCGAGCCACCTTCACCCCGAGCCTTTCCAAGCCGACGTAGAGCCGTTGGCGGCGCACCGCCTCGTATGCGGGACTCCCCAGCCTGCCGTGTGTCGCTCACACCCTCCAGCTGGCTGTTAACGAGGGTCTTTAGGCACAGAGAAGTACTCGTATCGGTACTCGGTATCGGAGAGTACCCAAATGGAAGTACTTGTACTCGGTCTGATATAAAGTGGTATCAGTGCATCCCTCGTAGTCGTCATGTCCTCTCTCCAGATAATCTCTGGTGATTCGTCTCCTAACTGAAGCATTGATTTGTGTCCTCACCAGACTCTCTGCTGCTGCTCTGCTCTCCGTTCTGTTCTCTCTCACACCCGATAGTTTCCCACCATTAATGCTGACAACACCAGACTCTCCTGTTCTCCTATCGACACACGTATCGAGGCTCGTACCTCTGCTCGCCGAGCTGACATCTGCAGTTGAAATTCTGCCAACTACATCATTCAACCTTCTGTAGAAGGCCTCGCTCTATACTACAGACTACCAACAGTCACCTCCTCCTCCTCCTCTTCTCTTCCACTCATCGCTTGACTACAACTCCCTCCTGGTTGGGCTCCCAGCATGCCTTTCTCCAGCCTCTACAGCTCATCCACACTAAACTCCTCCGTCTCTCCGGCTCCTCATATTGAATTGTAAAGCTCTCCTCTCCTCTCCATGAGTTCCCAGTGGTGCGATGACCTCCCCACCCCTGACAGGACTACACAGTCGCTCTCTAGAACTTAGCTCTCCACGTCTGAACAAAGAAATCTAAAAACCATCTGAAACATGTCACGTCCACCTCCGTCTCCCTCTGTCTCCCCCCGTCTCTCCCCCGTCTCCCTCATGCACTTGCATCTGATCTCACTCTTCTTCTGGTAAAACGTATTCATGCGTGTCTTCTCTTCATTTCTTTGCCAACACAGTTCTCTAAACATGACCGGTCGGCGAGCACGAACACCAACGTGTGAGCTGAGCCTCCTCTCAGACCTTCAAACAGTAAATTATAACGTATAGATTAGATCTGTTTCTGTTTCTGTGGCTGATTAATGAGGAAACAAGCGACAGAAGGCTGCAGACATGAGTGTAACGCTCCCCATCATACTGTTCTAAAAGGCTTTGTTGTTTCTTCTGGACATCAGTGAGGATATTCCCCCTGTGGGACAAGTCTCAGCTTATTGTAATACTTCCTTTGAGGCCTGCTAATAGAAACCCACAGCCTATTTAAAGAATATAATAATCCAGTTGTTTCACTTCGTAATGAAAATGAACTCACCAGATAGTCTCAGTGTTTAATTCTGCTGATCCCAGTTAGCTGTTTGAGCTTCTTCAGAGGATCCACAAAGCAGAATGTGCGACACAACAGCGGTTCTAATTGATCTGCCTGGTTTCCTGCTGGTTGTTGAATCAGTTATTGACCTGCCGATATCTCCAGCTCACCCTGGAAGAGAAGCGTTACGCTGGATCAGACCGTAGCCTCAGTAACAGCAGCATCGGGGATGTGTAGAGAATAATTACTACAGAAAGCATCAACGCCTCAAAGTCAAAGGCTGGAATCAAACTTTGCATATCATTTATCATGTCACACAACCTTTAAATAATGAATCTGATGAGCATGTTCATCTGAGGGGGGTTTCACCAGCTGATGGATGTGAATCCTTTAAATGACTGACTATATCTGTCAAACTAGAGAGGTGTCTTTAGATAGATAGTCACGGGTGTGCACGTATGCATCGAGAGCGTTAGAGGCCACACAGAGCTGCATCCTGTCAGGTGAAACAGAAACTCCATCAGCTCATACAGCCGTACACAACACATATATACATATATATATATATATATATATATATATATATATGTATAAAGTATAATGTGTTATAAATCACTCCCATCAATCATCTTTATGGGACGTTTATTTAAATGTGTTGTGGTGTTAAAGCAGCAAACAGCCTGATTACTGAACAGAGACCCCAGAATGTTAATCTGATCCTAGTTAGTCCAGACGTCTGACGTCCGTCCCTCTGACGACCAGTCTGTAGAGAAATCAATATAAAGGAAGAGTTTCACATGTTGGGAAATGAGCTGAATGTTTTCTTGTAGAGATTTACATGAGAAGATTGACTCTCATATCTGGGTGGTTATCTTAGCTTAGCATAAAGACAATATATCATCATCAGCTATAGATATAGAGCAGTAATGTCTACCTGAGCAGAGCATGAAGTCTCTCTCTGTCTGTGTGTGTGTGTTGTAATCAGAGCTTCTCTGTGCTCTGTTGACGTCGCCGTGCCGGCAGTTCGTGCCTTTTAGTGCATGTTAGGGACTGTTAGTAAGAATCAGAAATGTGTTGTTAACAGCTTCACCTGTGGCCGTTAAGCCCCGTCACTAGATACAACCAAGAGGTTTTGGTGCTTCACTGGAGTTTGTGTTGGAGTCTGAGTCTGAACAGCGGAGACACACGAGAGACCATGAGACACCGACCAGCAATGATTTATACCTGGAACAAGTGACTAACAGGAACTTTAAATGAAAGGCATTTATTCAAAAACTTCTCCACAAACAACACTTTTCATTTGTATTCTCTGATTTTAAAGGTGTCAGCTTGATGATACGTGTCATCAATACTCTCAGTATTCGTTCAGCAGGAAAGAAACGACTACAACTCCTGTTAGACTACAGAGCAGTAAGGTGAAGAGATGAAACCCTCGGATGGATGGATGGATGGATGGATGGATGGATGGATGGATGGATGGATGGATAGATGGATGGATGGATGGATGGATAGATAGATGGATGGATAGTAACTCTGCAGTAACGCTCCCGTCTAATCACCAGCAGCTCCTCTCATCCTCTCCTCTACTACTGGCATTGGCGTCCTGTCAGTGGGCAGCGTGTTCCTCGGTGAAGCTAAACCAGCGTTGGCACTTTGTTCATGCAGATGGTTCCTCCATCTTTCCTCTGTTATCACCACCGTGGTATTACTTCTGCCAAGAGACAGACTGAGAATGAGTCACTGAAGAAGGAAGGCATGTAGATTTAACATTAACATTTAGTCTAACAACTGAACATCCTCATAGAGGACACAGTTCCTACTGGAGCTCTTCCTAGCATGAATCAATGCTGATCCTAGTGTTGGCTTTTCCTGCCTCAGCCTCTAGAGAAACTAGAGAACCTGATGGATCCATCGGTACCAACCAGGTCAGACTAGCTGGTCATGAAGGAGGTTAAATAACGCTCCAAACTTTTGCTGAATGTTGCATATAGTTTTATGCTAAATGCAGTTCCTGTGAGGGTTTCTGATCAATATCTGTCATTGATTTGTGTTGTTCATTGATTTACAGTAATAAATATATACATACATTTACATAAAGCAGCAGATTTGTCCACTCCCATGTTGAGGATGTTGACTAATCTCCCTTTAAGGTTCATTTTGAATTTGCGATTAATCACGATTGACTCCTTTAATCGATGGAGTCTCTCTTCATACGTTCCAGTATTCATTTGAAGCTGTTATGTTTCCATCTTTCTCCAGCGCCTGCTGCTCCTCTCCTCTGATTCAATCTGCAGGTTTTAGTTTAATAAGAATAATGAGTCATGTTTTCTTGCTCAGGTGTCCGTCCGTCTCTGACGTGTCTCTGCCAGACGACGGCCGACGCTAACCGAGCACTCTTCTTATTATTTGCTTGCTCAAGGTCAGCGACCAATCAGGAGATTGACTGAGCGAGCTGGCTGTTTGTGCCTCGGAGGGATAAACTGGATTAAGGTATCGGGAGGGCCGAGCGGTTAAAGCTTTAGAGATGCAAACACAATCAGCATGTCTCTACATGCCTTCCCTCTTTCAATCATCCACCAGCAATCACAGCACCAATGGAAACCCCCCCCCCATCCCCTCTGTCAGTCAGATATGATCCTCTTTAATACGTCTATTATTGGCCTCACGTGCATCCGTGTGAGGATGTGCATCAGTTCTGCTCCATTTACATAATGATACTCAGGATTTATGTCCATAAAAGGAGCAACAGCGGAGATGTGACACTCAGTGGGTATAAATATTAAAGGTAGTGTTTCCTATCATAACCTCCAAACCGGGTTTGCTGAATGTAAATGTTGCATGAAGGATGAATGTGACTCTACTGGATCAGCATGTGGTTGGAGGATTAATTCATACTGCATATATTCTTCTGATTACAGCGTTTAGGGGAAATCAGATATAATAATATACAAGTACAGTGAAACGGCTGTTATGTGCTTCAATCACTGAACTCAACCAGCGTAGATTTGGGACAAAGATGCAGCAAAGATGGGAAATACTGTCAAATAGATTATTTAAACCAGTATGAATATTACTACAACACCTCTCTTTATCCCGTTAAAACCCTCCGGCCTGCCGGGGGCGAGCCGGCCTGCCGGGGGCGAGCCGGCCGGGAAAACTAAACAGAGAAAGGTGGAGACACCTTTATGTTGAAGTGGACTTCACATGATAGTCCAATCATTCAGTATTCCAGCTCAGTCTCACAGCAGTTTGTGAAATAGTCACGAAATGTAATCGGTTTGATTCGTGTACATAAAACACACATTTCTCTTTCAACAACGTATTTGTGGTGTGTTTTCCTACAAATGTCCAGCAACACGTGATGCAGGTGTCAATATCCGCTCTGGTCTTTTCAAAATAAAACTACTTAGTTGGGTATAGGTAAAAGATTGTCTTGGTTAGGATTAGGCAACAAACTACTTCGTTAGGTTCTGGTAAAGATCACAGTTTGGGTTTAAATAACACGGGAAGTGGCCTAACTTCAGTACGGACGTTACAGGACTAAAACTACCTGGTTAGGTTGAGGAAAAGGAAAAGATGGTGGTTTGGCTTCAAATAACTCTGGAAGTGCGTTACCGATTGTACCGGACATTTTACAAGAAAAGATGACGGTCAACATGTGCAGAGCGCTGACTCTGATCTGTACCGTCGGGTGGCGGTGTGTCTGGCCTCTCCGGTAGAGCTTTTGCTGCGGGGCTCCGCTGCGTGGGTCTACCTGGCGCCGCTGCTCCGTGCACACCGGCTGTGACGGCTCCATCCGCCTCGCGGCGATTTCCTCATTAATGTTTTGGTTCCCTTATAGCGTTGGGATGAAACGTGAAATATTGCCAAATAGGTGCGTTTGCTTTTCACTTCAACAACAAATCCTCCGCCTCCCGCTCCTCTGAGCTGATGGACCAGATGCGTTCACGGTCAGTATGTAGCGTCCGTCGTCTGACTATCGAGTGATGAACTGAAACGCCAACATGAACAAAATGGGTCATTCTTTTATTTATTCCTTAAAGGCTACATGCCTCTGTTTCTCGTAATGTTCAAATGTGTTTAATAAAAGAGTGCGTGTTGAGTTACAGTACAGGGGATCTACTGTTGTTGGTTTTTTTAGTACCGTGGTATCGAGAATCGTGGAAATTCACTGGTGTTGGTATGGACTACTAGATTTCTGGTATCGTGACATTCCTGTGTGTGTGTGAGTGTGTGAGTGTGTGTGTGTGTGTGAGTGTGTGTGTGTGTGTGTGTGTGTGTGTGTGTGTGTGTGTGTGCGTGTGCGTGTTCTTCTTAGCTGTGACCCATTTTCCTTCTCTGTTGCTCTGAAGTGCTGAAGTGCCGGCGTTCATGTCAAACATGTTTAGACTCACAATAAGGACCAGTTATACAATGATGCTGACAACCACTTCTACAGAGTCATGAGGTTCTGAGCTCATATTATTATTATTATTATTATTATTATTATTAATAATAATATTATTATAATATTATTATTATTATTATGATTATAATATTATTAATATGATTGTGTTTCCTCTCTGTCCACATCTGTATTTAAGTGGATCCTGACCAGGGGTTTATTCTGATATGAGATTTGAGTGTCTGTCAGCCTGCTCATACCAACACTATGCTTTACTTAGAGGAATATCAACATGTATCCTTCTACAAAGCTCATCTGTCATTTAACAAATAAAGACACAAAAACAACATGTTAAATGTAACCAGGAACTAACTGAGTCAGGAAGAACTAAACCAGAGGATGCATCTGACCAGACGCTCACTGTCGGATCTCGTTGACAGATTTTAATGCCGTTAAATTAAATATATATGAATCTAAATAAATACCGAGGCCTAATGATGACGCGCTAACGCTAGCAGGGTCGGCCGGTCCAACATCAAATATCTCATCAGCTGTTGGTTCACATCCTCATGTTCATGTTAATATAACTTTAGTGATCCTTTAACTTTTCATCAGCTACAAATATGAATATGTCCAATACTTTGGTTATCTTTGGTTTGGTTATGAATTATCACTAAAGGAAACTGGAGAATCCACACAGAGTTGTAATATATTGAATTATATGAAACAACAGAAGCACCACTTTGACAACATATAGGACTTAAATCTGTAAAAGCAGAATATATACTTCATATAGTTCTTCATCCCACAGAGCCTTTAAACAGTCTTCTGTTGGTAGTGATGACAGAGGGACCTGTTTGACCTCTGGGGATGGATGCTGAAGGTCATGTTCCGTCTCTCTCTGTGAGGCTCTTTCATCCTTCCGGCCTCTCCGTCGTCGTCCTCAGCCCGTCTCTCTCACGCTCTCTGCCGAGCTGCAGCGGTAGCCTCCGGTGTTTACGCGTCACACGGCCTGACTTCTACATGAAGAGGCTGCTCTTTATTCATCTTCGGGACTCCCACTGCGTGAGCTCAGCTCTCCGCCGTCTGTATCACTTCAGCTGCCGAGTCTTCTCTAACCTTTTCATCTCCTCGCACGCACAGACGTCCACGCTGCATTCAGTCAAATCTGGAGAGTCTGGGAGCCCCAGAGGAGTGAGGAGGGCAGATACAGCAGACCCACACTCTCTGCACGGTGTGTTAGAGTGTGTTTGTTTAAAGGGTAAATAAATGACCGCTGGTTCCCTCAACATAAAGCCAATGAGATTGTTCCGTTGGATTTTGGATTGATGCAGAAAATCAGTTCTGTGGCAAACCAACGTTTAGTTCAGCGAGATAATCCCCACTAATGAACCACAGAAGTACAAAGCTATAAAGTTATAACTCTATAGACGAACTAAACCACAGTCACCTGACTTCAACGGCACTAAAACTAAGCTTCCAACTAGGGATGCTCATTTTGAACAATGTTCTTAACCGATAACCGACCCTCGTTAACCCATTATTAACCGTTAACCCACAACATTTGTGCCTCTCATTCTGCGTTCACTGTCTCCAGTTCACCGTCCGGGAGCGTTAACTTAGCAGCTACGATGCTGCGTTCACTGTCTCCAGTTCCTGTCCAGTTATAACAGACTAATAAAGGAATATCTGATCTCTTCTACAGAAACGCTTCCTCTCAGCGAGACATCTATCTTAAATCTACGTTGGACAGTTTGTGTTGGAATAGTTTGCAGGAGCTCGAGTATAAACCAGCGAGGCCGTGAAGGTCGACTAGAGAGTGGATGAATCTTCGTGTTCGGCGTGATGAAGTTTAATGTTCCCGACAGCTTCAGCCTCCTTTAGCCACGTGTTAGCAGCCGCCTGTTTGAAGACGCGTTAACGCTTCAGAATGAACTCGTGTAGCGCGGATTTACTGACGTAGTTTCTGTCGTAGAGCAAAACATTAAAATCTCTTCAGCTCGTGTTAGCCAGGGTTAAAAACTTTAAACTTCACATCCTTTAAAGTGCACTGGTAATATTCTCCGTCTGGTATAAAGACTTCCCTCCCCGTATATATATATATTATATATATGTATCTGTGGTGTATGTGAGGCAGTTGAGAGTTTCTTCTCCAATAGTTTTCTTAAAGGGTGATTAGTTTCACAAAAGCTCCAAACTTCCATCGTTCTTTATGTCCATATTTACCATAACTCAGAAGTAGTGCTGCTACCGGACGGAGCCACCAGATCTGGAGTCTGCTCTGTGCAGATAAAGCCGTCCTAACTGGTTTAACGTGTGAGGAATGAAGTGACTCAGCGTATATGGAGAGCGTATCTGTTCTATCTGACATGTTTGTTTAGCAGGAATACTCTGATTAATTACAGTCCCTCTCGCAGAGAGCTTAATGACACTTCTGATGGAGAAATTAGTATTGCTCTGCAGGAAGCGGCGTTCTCTAACTCCCGAATGTTCCATGATTCAATAATAATTATCCTGATAAGCTGTTTGGATGAGGAGCATGATGCTGTATTTATTAAGAAGAGGGATCTCTCCCCATCAGGCTGCAGGCTGAGGCTCAGAACCGGGAAACACAAGTGGCTTTCTGTCGTTCATCTCGGAGGGAACTCTTCTTCTCTCATAGAGAAACCGATAAAAGTGCTCAGTTTGAGAGATATGGAGGTAAAGGGTGTAATTATTGAGCTAATTAGGTGGAGACTCTGATATACATCATTAGTGTCAGCTAATTAGACAACCCACAAGACGAGTTTACATCAACTCAGCGTTGGCATCAGCAGTGTTTCAGTGCTTCAGTGTTTCAGTGCTGAGCCAGAACTCCTCCGCCGGTACTGAGCAGACTGAGTATCCCTCGCTGTGCTCCGTCACACCTGTGTGGAGCTCATGCATGATACCAGCCGGGCTATTTTTATCTGTCATGAATACCAGATGATCTACCTGATGGGGCCACGGCCGAGTGTGAGAGGGCTTATTGAGGTGTTCTAAATCAGCAGTCTGATTCATGCCTCGGGTCAGAACCACTCAGATGATTTACAGCACATTCAGTGAATCATTACGGGAACGTAGCAGGTCAGGAGAAGACGTCTTTCTGAGCATCCAGCCGGGACACAATGTCAGCCGATTGATATCTTCTGCTTTGCAGGCAGATGATGATTAGATGCTATCGTAGCCTAGCTTTGGGTCTGAGGACGGAGATAAGGAACAACTTCTTTCCCTTCAACAGTGACTGAATGCTTCACTCTTTGGTCCGTTATACGTAGCAACGGTCCGTTATACGTAGCAACGGTCTATTATACATAGCAACGGTCCGTTATACGTAGCAACGGTCTATTATACATAGCAACGGTCCGTTATACGTAGCAACGGTCCGTTATACATAGCAACGGTCTGTTATACGTAGCAACGGTCTGTTATACATAGCAACGGTCCGTTATACATAGCAACGGTCTGTTATATGTAGCAACGGTCTGTTATACATAGCAACGGTCCGTTATACGTAGCAACGGTCCGTTATACTTAGCAACAGTCTGTTATACATAGCAACGGTCCGTTATACGTAGCAACAGTCTGTTATACGTAGCAACAGTCCGTTATACTTAGCAACAGTCCGTTATACATAGCAACGGTCTGTTATACATAGCAACGGTCCGTTGTACGTAGCAACAGTCCGTTATACTTAGCAACAGTCTGTTATACATAGCAACGGTCCGTTATACGTAGCAACGGTCTGTTATACATAGCAACGGTCCGTTGTACGTAGCAACAGTCCGTTATACTTAGCAACAGTCTGTTATACATAGCAACGGTCTGTTATACGTAGCAACAGTCCGTTATACTTAGCAACAGTCCGTTATACATAGCAACAGTCTGTTATACATAGCAACGGTCTGTTATACGTAGCAACAATCTGTTATACATAGCAACGGTCTGTTATACGTAGCAACAGTCCGTTATACTTAGCAACAGTCTGTTATACATAGCAACGGTCTGTTATACGTAGCAACAGTCCGTTATACTTAGCAACAGTCCGTTATACATAGCAACGGTCTGTTATACATAGCAACGGTCTGTTATACGTAGCAACAATCTGTTATACATAGCAACGGTCTGTTATACGTAGCAACAGTCCGTTATACTTAGCAACAGTCTGTTATACATAGCAACAATCTGTTATACATAGCAACAATCTGTTATACGTAGCAACGGTCCGTTATACTTAGCAACGGTCCGTTATACGTAGCAACGGTCCGTTATACGTAGCAACGGTCTGCTATACGTAGCAACGGTCTGTTACTGTATCAGAGCGGTGCTCCCTGTTTCCACCTGCTGTAGGTTCTCTGTGCTGTTGCTCTGATTAAATCAAAGCCGACATGTGATTCATAAGAGCCGATATGAGGCTGAAGAATTCAATTTGAAATTACACCGGAGACATTCTTGTTACTGTGGGCTCTATTCTGAGCAGAGGCCTCGCTGTAATTCACAGACGGTCCTTTCATCTATTCATCCAGCGTTTTCTCTTCAACCTTGGGCTGAGTCCGCCCGTGCGAACGCAGTGCATTACTTGTCCTTCAAGGCTATAATGACTCACCATCCGCTGTTCCTCCCGGCACCATCAAAGGTCATCTCTTCTCCGGCGTCACACTCACTCATTGGAATACAAAGACTGCAGGAAAACTTA
>NC_133810.1:32507751-32560251 GCF_043250625.1 Sebastes fasciatus | reverse complement strand
GCAGGAGATGCTGGTGTCTGGTGGCTCTCTCTATGACAGAAGCTTTGTTGTGCAGCTATTGTCCTCTGGAACAATGAGCAGCCTCACGGAGCTTTCAGGGAAATAAGAAGCTGTGTATCTGGCTCAGAGAGAGACGGCTGTTTCACCAGAGCAGCCTCTACTAATGAAACTATTATCCCCCCCCCACACACACACATCAGATACTGGGTTCTGTTGGTTCCTGCTCACAGAACCGCTGTGGCCGAGGTCACTCTGTCCTCACACTCTGCTTTTAATGATGCTTATTTGAGGGACTTTAGTTCTCTGATTAGTTCTCTACTTTCTCGTGTACTAACGAGTCCATTTACAGTTATATCCTAAACCTCTTCATAACCTCCTCTCAGCCCAGCCGGCACATCTCACCCAGGACAGCCTGGTACTGGCAGTGGGACAACTTCAACACCTTTACTGCAGCCAGGAAAACATCTTAAAGGCTCTTTTCTGTATTCCGCAATATTTAATGTAACGGATTAGCAATGTTTACAGAAATGTGACGTAGGGATCTCCATCATTAACCGTTTAACTGCTAACCCACATTAAGCATTTTAACCGATTAACGCTATCGGTTAAAAGAAATGTTAATAATTAACTGAAAAGCTGAGCGGCTCAGAGGAGCAGCTCGTCTCTTTAAGGAGAAAAGCTGGTCCACCTTAACAGTCCACCTTAAGAGGCAGAGTCGGAGTTACAGGATACAGGAAGTCAGCTCCGGTCTCTCCGGCTCGCTTGAGTGGAGCGGAGGAGTTGTAGTTTCATAGCATTTATTCACCGACAAATAAACTGTACACTGCTAAGTTAACGCTCCCGGACGGTGAACTGGAGACAGTGAACGCAGCATCGTAGTTCTCCTGATGGTGAACTGGAGACAGTGAACGCAGCATTGTATGTTACCATCGGCCCCGGTCTCCCCTCTGTGGGTCATATAGAGGCTTCCGTTCTGAACAGAGACGGTTTGATAACCAGTTAAACCTCCTAGGAGTTACTTTAAGCATCATTTAGTGTCTTGCATGATGCTCAGTGTGAAACCCAGTGAGCAGACATGGAGACGTTGTCCTCTGTTGTAAAGACGACATGGAGACGTTGTCCTCTGTTCTAAAGACGACATGGAGACGTTGTCCTCTGTTCTAAAGACGACATGGAGACGTTGTCCTCTGTTCTAAAGACGACATGGAGACGTTGTCCTCTGTTCTAAAGACGACATGGAGACGTTGTCCTCTGTTCTAAAGACGACATGGAGACGTTGTCCTCTGTTCTAAAGACGACATGGAGACGTTGTCCTCTGTTCTAAAGACGACATGGAGACGTTGTCCTCTGTTCTAAAGACGACATGGAGACGTTGTCCTCTGTTCTAAAGACGACATGGAGACGTTGTCCTCTGTTCTAAAGACGACATGGAGACGTTGTCCTCTGTTCTAAAGACGACATGGAGACGTTGTCCTCTGTTCTAAAGACGACATGGAGACGTTGTCCTCTGTTCTAAAGACGACATGGAGACGTTGTCCTCTGTTCTAAAGACGACATGGAGACGTTGTCCTCTGTTCTAAAGACGACATGGAGACGTTGTCCTCTGTTCTAAAGACGACATGGAGACGTTGTCCTCTGTTCTAAAGACGACATGGAGACGTTGTCCTCTGTTCTAAAGACGACATGGAGACGTTGTCCTCTGTTCTAAAGACGACATGGAGACGTTGTCCTCTGTTGTAAAGACGACATGGAGACGTTGTCCTCTGTTCTAAAGACGACATGGAGACGTTGTCCTCTGTTCTAAAGACGACATGGAGACGTTGTCCTCTGTTCTAAAGACGACATGGAGACGTTGTCCTCTGTTCTAAAGACGACATGGAGACGTTGTCCTCTGTTCTAAAGACGACATGGAGACGTTGTCCTCTGTTCTAAAGACGACATGGAGACGTTGTCCTCTGTTCTAAAGACGACATGGAGACGTTGTCCTCTGTTCTAAAGACGACATGGAGACGTTGTCCTCTGTTCTAAAGACGACATGGAGACGTTGTCCTCTGTTCTAAAGACGACATGGAGACGTTGTCCTCTGTTCTAAAGACGACATGGAGACGTTGTCCTCTGTTCTAAAGACGACATGGAGACGTTGTCCTCTGTTGTAAAGACGACATGGAGACGTTGTCCTCTGTTCTAAAGACGACATGGAGACGTTGTCCTCTGTTCTAAAGACGACATGGAGACGTTGTCCTCTGTTCTAAAGACGACATGGAGACGTTGTCCTCTGTTCTAAAGACGACATGGAGACGTTGTCCTCTGTTCTAAAGACGACATGGAGACGTTGTCCTCTGTTCTAAAGCCGACATGGAGGAGACGTCTCTGATAGGAGGATCTAGTTGAAGAAGAGGAGGGCGGTGCAGTGAGGAGTAACAGCAGCCTGTCACACGCCCTGAATCCAGCTGCACGCCAAAACCACGAAGCGTATGGAAGAAATAGAGTTTTAATAAACTCCCTTCCCACATAATCAGATGTGTTTTATTAAATAGCCCAGCGCCTGGGACCCGCCGAGGTTATTGACGAGTGGGAGGCTGATACAGTGTGTGTGTTCTCTCTAGCTTTAAAAGTGAGCCACTACAACCTCAACATTGCAAGTTGCATCAATGCGTTAAAGAAATGAGTGACGTTAAAATGAATTTGGTTAACTTTGACTTTGACTACTGTACGTATAGAACTGTCCAATACTCTCGCTGATGGTCTTGTTTGCTTCGGGGGAGACCGGGGCTGGTTGTAACACTGGGTTAGTTGTACTGAAGTAGCTTTAAAGTCATCTCTCTAGTCTCTCTAGTCCCGTCCTGTAGTGGTCCACTTTCTTCATCAGTGAGTATATAAGAACAGAAACATATACAGTCCTCTCCTCCTGCGTTATGTAGCACACAGAAATAGAACCTCTGTGTGGGCTCATGCCGTTAATGAACTGCTCCGTCTCCAAGCAACATTCTCTGTTTCATCCTCCGACAAATCGATCACAGATATGTTTGCATCACAAACGTGATCAATGATCCTTAATTACATGTGAGAACGCTGCTCGCTCTCTCTGCTGTTTTCATCTGAACACAGTTTAATCTGGTTCATACTTCTCCTCTAATTGGTCACCTTTATAGTCCAATAAAAAGCCAACAATTAACCACAGAAATGCTCTGATGCTGCAGGCAGCAGCAGATAAACATGTATACATACATGTATCTTATGTAACTACAATCTCTTCATATAAAAACGCTTTCATAGTCCCAGTAGACGTTTCATATAGCATAGAGACATAATAGAGCATTGGGATAGACATCATGTACTTCTATCATAATGTTCTAAACACTTATACACTTTCACTATTTATTTTAATTCATTCATTCATTTATTAATTCATGTTTATTTCTGATCAATGACTAGAACAACTTGACCCTCAGTGCTGAGCTGCATCTCAGATTAATCTCCAGGTTCTCAGCTTTCAGATGATGAACACCACTTCTATGTGACATCTACTGTTGACCTGCTATCTCCCCCTAAACACAACCTGTACCCCCTAAAGACCCCCTGTACCCCCTAAAGACCTCCTGTACCCCCTAAATACCCCCTGTACCCCCTAAAGACCTCCTGTACCCCCTAAATACCCCCCGTACCCCCTAAAGACGACTGTAACGGGTCTGTTGTGGGTCTCAGAGGGTTAACATCTTAATAAGATGTAATAAGGTATATTTATATCAGAATCGTTTCACCTTCAGGCTGTGGTTGTTCACACTGTGGAGAGAACTCGCTCCGTCCACATGGACAGGATGAAACTAACAGAACTGTGAAAGCTGAACTGTGAGTCAGTGAACACTCTGACGCTGTCTGATGCTCTCTATCAGCCTCTAATGCACTTTAATAGGAAATGTTTCCAGATTCCTCTCAATCCTGAGAAACGGTGACAGGTGAGTCATCACATGACTCTGATCTACGTCCTGATCTACGTCCTGATCTACGTCCTGATCTACGTCCTGATCTGTGTCCTGATCTACGTCCATGTAACTGTAACTCTACTGTTCACATCAGTTATAAAAACCTCCGTCCTTTACACAACACCAGCTCGTTAAGCCTCCATCAAGCCTCCACACTTGTACAGTTCTAATTATGTACTGTAGACCTCTAGTGATAACACGCTGTCACGCTGCTCGCCGACTGTAATCAGCGGCGCCTTCACACAGTGTTTAGAGGAGGCCGGAGAACGTCCTGATGTGGTGACAAAGATAGCAGCACATCTGAACGTAAAAGGATTATATGATGTCTAAAGATATCATTAACAAGCCAATGAAATAGCTATTTGAAGAGTAAATGAAGGGTGTAGTCGGCCTCAACTGAGACAAAGGTTAATTATAATCTCATATTAAAGAACGGTTAATCACAGCTCATCATTAATCTACAATCTCTCATTTCAATTTAAGGTGTCCTGTTCCAGATGTTCAGATTATAGTTGCTAGGTAGTCATGCTGTATCATTAAACATTAAACTATAGAGTCACACCAGCGGCTCCTAGGGGCCGTCATGTTTATTACCTTTCTTTCTCTTTTTACAGCCTTAGTGCAGCTGTTTCTAAAACATGATGTAACATCTAACATGTGTTCTGAGAACGTCTTTGTGATGAAGGTCAGAGGTTTGTCCTGCTGGAGGAAGACTGTGAGGTCAATATCATCAGTATCATCAGTCGGGCTGTGCTCAGCTCATTTCATCTCCTCAACTATAATGGATTTTCATTATTTCATCTGGAGTGAATATTTTGGTTAAATTTAGATTTATCCTCATTTATGAAGTTGTGTAGATCACAGAGATCCCACTACATGTGTGATATTTAACTTTAGTGGATCATAACCTGAATGAATCTGCAGATGCTCCAGATGTTCAGAATGAGACCAACCGTTGTATAGATGTCAGGTTTAGAGCCACGACGAGGGCCAACATGTGTCCTGTAACAGACTGGTGTAAAGTCTGTCTGTAGCTGAGCTGATCTACCGGGAGGGAAGGAACACCTTCAGCTACTGAAGCAGCTGTTGATCACCTGCAGCCCGACCGGCAGGTTAGGAGGAGTCAGCAGTCAGTGACGGGAGAAAACAGTCAATAAAATACAGATTTCAAAATGTGTGAATCACCGAAATAACCACCAGAGGAGCTTCAGCATGTATGAGCAGAAAACAACAAGTTAGACCAGACCAGACGTCAGCAACCTTTACTATCAGAACAGACATTTTAGGCAGAAAAAATAAATTTAAAATCTGTCTGGAGCCGCAAAACATGTGATCATTGTGATGAAGGTAACACAGTTTATAGTCTAAGTATATAGTATATCAGTCTAATGCAGTGAGGGCCCAAGAGACAATGTACGACGGAGTATTAGGACCACATTGAGGGAAAAAACATCTGAGATTTACACAATAAAGTCAGAATATTACGAGAATAAAGTCATAACTTTATGAGACAAAAAGAAAATAACATGTAAAATTACTACTTTATAATATTATGACTTTATTCTCTAAATCTCAGATCTATTTTTTTCCTCAATGTGGCTCTAATACTCCGTTGTACCGTCGTACCACAGACCTACAACAATGATGAATAAAAATGAAAATGTAAACAAAAGAACAGTTCTTCATTTCCATGTTTAATAATCCTCAGGGAGCCTCTGGAGAGGAGCTGAAGAGACGCAGGTTGCTGACCTCTGGTTTAGACAGATGGGTTTAGTCGTAGCTGTGGACAGACAGATGCAAACACACACAAACAAAGGCATGATCTCCCCACAGGCTAACGTCTAGCGGAGATAATAACACAGGGCTGACATTACATCATCGTTATTGATCGTACAGTATACATGCTGTTGGTCTGGTTGGAGATGTCGGGCTGATGTTGATATGCACATCACACCAGGTCCAGTAGTTATAATAATAATAATCTGATCTGATAATCTGGACACCCGTTAATCAACCTGCTGTAACATTGAGAGCTGGCTGAAGGACTTTGTGTTGACAGTGGGGGGGGGGAGACTAATGGAGCCAATGACTTTGGTCTCTAATGGAATCTAATCAGTCACCGTGTTGGTCAGACTCATTCTGTAATAAGAGATGATGATACTGATTCATTCTCTTAATAATATGATTTTTCTTTTTTAATGATGTTTGCCTCCTTAAAGGGCCGGTGTGTCATCGTTAGCAGAAATATTAATATAATATTAATTAGTATGTTTTCATTAGTTTATAATCACCTGATGATAAGAATCCCTTCTACATAGGGAGCGGGTCCTCTTCACGGAGTCCTCCGTGGTGCTCCTCCATGTTTCTACAGTCGCCCAGAATAGTCGATAACGTTACTCGCTCCTGACGCCGCCACCGCCGCCCTCTCTCTCTCTTACTTCACCACTCATCTCCCTCGTGCAGATAGACTGTAAACACTGGCTCTGCTCCAAATTTAGACTTTAATGTCCCACAAGGGGAAATTCTTTTCCACAGCACTGAACTTGTCAGACACCAATACACATACAGCTCTGAGAATATCTAGTGAATGTTCAGTGGACGTTTGTGCAGAAATAACTGCTGCAGCTCCTCCAGACCAACAGAGGTTTCCCGTGTCTTGTGAAGTGACGGGGCTCCGCAGAGAGAAACGTTATCGTCTCCCCCGTTCCCTCCGGCCGCGGTCGGGAGGCTGAGGCGGGAAAAGCCAACACTAGGATCAGCATTGATTCATGGAGAGACCTTGGTCTGGTCAGCTAACATTACTGCCAAGCAGCTGAGATATAGAGTGATATTGTGCTTTTAGCTGACGTGTGTCTCCTCACTGTGTTGAGTGATGCTCCTTCATGTCTATGTAGAGCGAGCACAAGCGCCAGCAACAGGACGCTGACTTTAGTTGACTTAACGGCCACAGGTGAAGCTGTTAACAAGACATTATGATTCTCACTAACAGGCCCTTTAAACTATATATTAAGAACAATAATAATAATAGTCCTCCTTTCTGGGAGCGTGACTATCCTCTTCAGGGCCGGCTCTAATCCTTCTGCTGGTTTTCATAAATAACTGTATTTATTATAATAAACCATTGGTCCTTGATATTGTTGGTTTAAAGGTGTTTGGTCAGTCTCACAACCAGAGTTACAGGAGGGAAACGTTTCTTTCTTTCTTTCTTTGTTCATGTGTTACCTCAGAGCAGAAGATGTGGAAGGCCCACATACAGAACACCTCTTTCTTTAGTTTGTACTGCCTCTCTGGCCTCTGCCTTCAGTCAGTTAATGATACTGCAGTGTTGTAGATTTCCTAGAGGACAGGAAACCAGTGTTAGTGTTTTAGTATGGGGGCCGCGGCCCCCTCGAGGGCCCCGTTGACTGCATGGCTCTGCTGTTCCAGGCCGTCACCATGTTGCCACATTAGCCTGCAGTTCTTCTGTCTGCATATTAAGCAGCAATAATGGAGCTCTGAGGAGCCTCTGGTTGGTTTGTTCCATTCATCCTCTCCCCTGCTGTTACTCTGCTGCAGCTCCTCTAAGATCAACTGCTCAGCTGTCACAGGCTGACGGAGGCTGACGGAGGCTGATGGAGGCCAGCTTCACCCTCTGGCAGCTCCTCACACTTATAGGATCTGTTGTTGTGTCTGGCTTTAAGGCTGACTCTTAGCTGCCCAACATGACAACGAGTCCCTCCTGGCCCTGTGGGTGCTGTGCTGTCTGCAGCACTCTGGATAACATGGCTGAAACAGGACGACGGCTCCTCGGGGTCCGACTCTAAGGACGGCCACTTAGTCTGCAGCCGGCGTTTTGTAGGACTTTGGGGAGCTGCAGTTGAAACTTCTGAAGCTGTTGCCACTTTTAAAATGAAAGTTTAATATCTTTCCTAGCCAGAAGACACACTCTCATTTGAAAGTCATGATAATTATTTATTAAATATGGTTAATTGTAGTCTAAAGGGAAGAAGGATGAAAGCACATTATTCTGGCTTCACCTCCAGCTCCACTTTATGAACGACAAACACTTTGCATTGTTTTTTGGCTTTGACCAAATAAAGCAGTCGTGGAGTTGTTAATGTGAAACACTTCATCATCTGGAGGTGTCTGAAAATACATAATATGAGTCTCAGTCCTCCTCTTGAAATGCAGCAGAGCAGTTTATGGGAGAAAGAACAGAACAAACATGTCTGATGTTTTATAGAGTAGACAGACGGATAAGAGCTTTTCATAGCCAGCAGTTCCTCATGCTCGGAGTGTCTCCTGTTACAACATCAACCTTTGTATTTAAAGCTAGGGTTGGTAATCGGTAATCTGGTATCTGTGGCTGTCGGACTGTAATCAGCTGCTTTCATCAGAACAGAGTTGGCAACACTGAGCGGAGTTGGTTTAAATTCAGCGCAAGTTGAAGCGCAAGTGTTATTTAGTGATATTTAGGTGAGTACCGATGGATTCATCCGGTTTTCTAGTTTCATATGATACCAGTATCTTCACTCTAAACTGAGCCGCTACAACCTAAAAATTACAAGTTGTATTAATGCGTTAAAGAAATAAGTGGCTTTAAAACAAATTTGCATTAAAGCGTTATCATAGCGTTAACTTTGACGGCCCTACACTTTATACATTTGAACCTTTTGGTCTCCTCCAGCTCCTGCAGAGATATCCGTCTCTTTATCTGCTGCTGTACAGTGTGTTCCCCTGCTGAGCCGGTAGCGTACGCTAAATGATCTGATCATTAGGCTCAGTCTAGATAAGACCTGCTTTATCAAACACTTGTTGAGAAAGTTAACAAACCGCAGAGAGTTTGTTCCAGAAAAGCATTGAGGTGAAAATGTCCACTATCATGTTGTTGTGATGACACCGTTGGGTGACATCAGGCCGGTGCTGCTGCAGGTCAAAGGTCTTTCTCCTCCTCTGTTTCCATCAGAAGTCACCTGATGAAATCTGATCGTTGTTTCAAAGTCTAATTGGTATTTTTATATTAACTTGAAGTTATATTCTCGTGCACAAATCTAATTAATTTAGTCTTGTCACTATCTGTGCTGTGTGCCGCCCACTGGTTCTCATCAGACAGATCAGTCATTAGAACAGCAGCATGTGGACCTGATACCTGACATTTCATTTATTGGACTTACTACAAGATGAATGTGTTCAAAGATGCGCAGCGCTGGGCATCTCTGTTCATCTGCAGCCAGATGATGCCAGCGTGGGCAGAACGTGTTTGAATGATTGATAAACTGTATATTATATTATATTATATATTAATGCAGGTCAGGAGGATCCCAAAGACACAGATACTGATGATCTAACACTGATGAGACGGTTCACAATCAGTCTCTACTTCTGTCTTAAAGGTTATATTGAAAACAGTTTTATCTGCATGAATCATTTGTTAAACAATAAAACATCCACAGAACTGTTAGAAAGAATGGCTTTACCTCAAAACAATAATATTAGGACTGTGAATTATTCATTTTAAAAATGTTGACAGGTCCAAAATAAATGTTTAGTTTATGTGTGTCTCCATCAGGCTGCTCCATCATTCAATAGGCGTTATCAGTCGCTATAATCCCCATAGATGTGGGTCAACAGGGTCCTACTACACCTACCAGTAGGTGTTATCATCTAGTCACATGGTAGATCACCGAGAGAAGGTCTAAAAGAAGACGACAGCAGCCGTAGTCATTATGACAGGAGCAGAGGTGGAAGTCCGGCGCTGCAGTATAGACAGAGTGAATCTCTATGAGGGGTGGAGGTCGGGCACGATGACAAAGAAGTTGTAGTTTTGTTGTCTAAACCAGAGAAAGGAATACTTGGCTCGTAGTCGTAGTTACTGTTTGATAGAGTAAACTATTAAAGCGTGTGAGAGTTTGTAAAAAGATGTTTTAATATGATTTAAAAGATTGTTTTGATTTGTAGTTTTTGGATCATCCGATCGCCGTGGAGATACACGATAACACAACATTTAATCTCATCACAAATCATCAAGTCAGATATGAAAAGGAGCGAGTCTCTTCATGTAAAACATAAATCACACACACAGCCCAACATAGGCCGATAGCTACATGTTAAAAAACAACTTTTACTCCACCACGAAAGATTCATCACTTGACTCACGACCGTCCGTCTGAGTCGTTCCTCTGGACCATGAGATATTCAGGTTGTGCAACGGACTGGCAACCATCTGTTGTGAAGTGAATGTAATGGAAGGAGGGGGGGGAATGAGACGTCTAGTGGCTGGATGTTGTATGTATGACTTTCTGCAGGGAGAGAGGAGGAGGTGATCAATCTGTGACAGCTCAGTAGTGAAGTTCTGCTTTGCTGCGAACATATTCAGCAGTTTAGTCTAAAAGCTGTCCGTTTACATTCAACACTTTTACCGTATCATCTCTATCACATCAGCTCTGCCTCACGACATCATGTAGGAACCTGTCTGATTATGGATCAATGCATTCACATATTAATGTCATATCTTGTTTGCACTTCTGTAATTTGACAGATGTTTGATCCATACATCTGGCTGTCTGTTGCCCCCCCCCCCATGCTGTCTCTGCTCGCTCTCTTCTCATGGTACGTGTCCACAGGGGCGTTTTTTATCGCGAGGGGACGCGACGCTTCCCAGCATTGGACGCTTGGTGTGCTGTCCCTAGAGACAAGGCACCCGGCTCCTGATTGGACGAACGCTTTCCCGCCGTTGGCTGCTGCTCCCAGCTTTCAAACCGGAACCAGTCTGGAGGCCCGTTTGGAAACTTTCTTCTCTTATTTCACGTAAATAGTTCACTGAAATGTGTTTCTGAAAACATTTGAGGAGAGAAATAATCCATGTTGATGAATCTGTCTTTATTTTAGATCAACAACGTTTATTTTAAAAGATCCTCGAGAGTTAGGAGAGGCGGCGAGTCGCGTCGGACGCCCATGATTTACATAAAGTAGACGAGCCCTCAACTTTATGCAAATGAGGAGCGGGCGTCGTGATGCCTAGTCTCTCGAATCGCGACGCCACGCTACCAGAATTCATTGCGTGGCTGCTTACATAGACAATGAATGGGGAGTGTGGAAATGACGGAGCCTGTGGACACGTACCATTACACATTTATCAACGTGTGTCACTTTGCTGACATGAGCTAACCTGCTATTTAAAGCCAGATGAAGCTCTCAGTGCCTGATAACACAGCAACATGCCCTTGTCTTAATGAGCCAGTTATGCACTATATATATATATATATATATATATACTGTATGTGTGTGTATACTGTCTGAAGGACTTGTTATGTTGAGAGGTTCCAGCCGCCTCATTAGTGTGTTGTTGCTTGGTGGAGCGTGATTCAGACTGAACATACCAACAGGACTCTGGTTGGTGATGCAGACTCTCTCTCTCTCTCTTTCTTTATGTTGTTGGTGTCTCATCAATAAAAGCGTCCACATAGTTTAACTGAGGTATTAGAAGTCATTTGATGTGCGTACTATCATTATATCATGTTTGAAATGCAGGTTTGTTGTTACACTTCAACACTATAATTGTGGCCCAACCAAAGGTCTTAAAGGTCTTCTGTGGGTTTAACGCTAAATGAACATTTTCCCAATCAGAACCGTCCTTCTGCCCGGTTGTGAATATCTGCTTCACTCAGTGGGTTATATGAGGCTAATGAGCCTCTTGGTGAATATGGTAATGTTCCAGCATCATACATTAAACATTACTTGTTTAGCAGATATTCTATTTAAGGAATAAATCATATAAAATCACATTTCCTTTATAGTGTTTGTCTTGTACAGAATAGGAGGAAAGGAGGCTGGGTATTATAGTTTTTCTTCTCTGAAACCAGAATCCTGTTTTCAAAGAGAAAGCCTGAAGCATCCTTTTCCTCAGCGATTCATCTGAATCGTCTGTCAGGATCATTGACCAGCCGGCTTACTGCTGCTCAGGAAAAACAATCTGACATTTCAATAGAATCAAGCGAGCGAAGCACATTAGTTCTGCAGCATGTTCACTTTCAGAGGCAATTACAGAACAACAGAGGCCAGAAGGAGAGAGAGGAAGCAGGAAGACTCTTCCATCTGAAATAGTGAATATACTGCAGCACGTTAAGTAGTGTTGAAGCCTGACTGTTCATAGACATCATCATGATGTTAAGTAGTGTTGAAGCCTGACTGTTCATAGACATCACCATGATGTTAAGTAGTGTTGAAGCCTGACTGTTCATAGACATCATCATGATGTTAAGTAGTGTTGAAGCCTGACTGTTCATAGACATCATGATGATGTTAAGTAGTGTTGAAGCCTGACTGTTCATAGACATCATGATGATGTTAAGTAGTGTTGAAGCCTGACTGTTCATAGACATCATGATGATGTTAAGTAGTGTTGAAGCCTGACTGTTCATAGACATCATCATGATGTTAAGTAGTGTTGAAGCCTGACTGTTCATAGACATCATCATGATGTTAAGTAGTGTTGAAGCCTGACTGTTCATAGACATCATCATGATGTTAAGTAGTGTTGAAGCCTGACTGTTCATAGACATCATCATGATGTTAAGTAGTGTTGAAGCCTGACTGTTCATAGACATCATCATGATGTTAAGTAGTGTTGAAGCCTGACTGTTCATAGACATCATCATGATGTTAAGTAGTGTTGAAGCCTGACTGTTCATAGACATCATCATGATGTTAAGTAGTGTTGAAGCCTGACTGTTCATAGACATCATCATGATGTTAAGTAGTGTTGAAGCCTGACTGTTCATAGACATCATCATGATGTTAAGTAGTGTTGAAGCCTGACTGTTCATAGACATCATCATGATGTTAAGTAGTGTTGAAGTCTGACTGTTCATAGACATCATCATGATGTTAAGTAGTGTTGAAGCCTGACTGTTCATAGACATCATCATGATGTTAAGTAGTGTTGAAGTCTGACTGTTCATAGACATCATCATGATGTTAAGTAGTGTTGAAGCCTGACTGTTCATAGACATCATCATGATGTTAAGTAGTGTTGAAGCCTGACTGTTCATAGACATCATCATGATGTTAAGTAGTGTTGAAGCCTGACTGTTCATAGACATCATCATGATGTTAAGTAGTGTTGAAGCCTGACTGTTCATAGACATCATCATGATGTTAAGTAGTGTTGAAGCCTGACTGTTCATAGACATCATCATGATGTTAAGTAGTGTTGAAGTCTGACTGTTCATAGACATCATCATGATGTTAAGTAGTGTTGAAGTCTGACTGTTCATAGACATCATCATGATGTTAAGTAGTGTTGAAGCCTGACTGTTCATAGACATCATCATGATGTTAAGTAGTGTTGAAGCCTGACTGTTCATAGACATCATCATCATGATGTTAAGTAGTGTTGAAGTCTGACTGTTCATAGACATCATCATGATGTTAAGTAGTGTTGAAGCCTGACTGTTCATAGACATCATCATGATGTTAAGTAGTGTTGAAGCCTGGCTGTTCAGAGACATCACCATGATGTTAAGTAGTGTTGAAGCCTGACTGTTCATAGACGTCATCATGATGTTAAGTAGTGTTGAAGCCTGACTGTTCATAGACATCATCATCATGATGTTAAGTAGTGTTGAAGCCTGACTGTTCATAGACATCATCATGATGTTAAGTAGTGTTGAAGCCTGACTGTTCATAGACATCATGATGATGTTAAGTAGTGTTGAAGCCTGACTGTTCATAGACATCATGATGATGTTAAGTAGTGTTGAAGCCTGACTGTTCATAGACATCATGATGATGTTAAGTAGTGTTGAAGCCTGACTGTTCATAGACATCATGATGATGTTAAGTAGTGTTGAAGCCTGACTGTTCATAGACATCATCATGATGTTAAGTAGTGTTGAAGCCTGACTGTTCATAGACATCATGATGATGTTAAGTAGTGTTGAAGCCTGACTGTTCATAGACATCATGATGATGTTAAGTAGTGTTGAAGCCTGACTGTTCATAGACATCATGATGATGTTAAGTAGTGTTGAGGCCTGACTGTTCATAGACATCATCATGATGTTAAGTAGTGTTGAAGCCTGACTGTTCATAGACTTCATCATGATGTTAAGTAGTGTTGAAGCCTGACTGTTCATAGACATCATCATGATGTTAAGTAGTGTTGAAGCCTGACTGTTCATAGACATCATCATGATGTTAAGTAGTGTTGAAGTCTGACTGTTCATAGACATCATGATGTTAAGTAGTGTTGAAGCCTGACTGTTCATAGACGTCATCATGATGTTAAATAGTGTTGAGGCCTGACTGTTCATAGACATCATGATGTTAAGTAGTGTTGAAGTCTGACTGTTCATAGACATCATCATGATGTTTAGTGTTGAAGCCTGACTGTTCATAGACATCATCATGATGTTCAGTAGTGTTGAGGCCTGACTGTTCATAGACATCATGATGATGTTCAGTAGTGTTGAAGCCTGACTGTTCATAGACATCATCATGATGTTTAGTGTTGAAGCCTGACTGTTCATAGACATCATCATGATGTTAAGTAGTGTTGAAGCCTGACTGTTCATAGACATCATCATGATGTTAAGTAGTGTTGAAGCCTGACTGTTCATAGACATCATGATGATGTTAAGTAGTGTTGAAGCCTGACTGTTCATAGACATCATCATGATGTTAAGTAGTGTTGAAGCCTGACTGTTCATAGACATCACCATGATGTTAAGTAGTGTTGAAGCCTGACTGTTCATAGACGTCATCATGATGTTAAGTAGTGTTGAAGCCTGACTGTTCATAGACATCATCATCATGATGTTAAGTAGTGTTGAAGCCTGACTGTTCATAGACATCATCATGATGTTAAGTAGTGTTGAAGCCTGACTGTTCATAGACATCATGATGATGTTAAGTAGTGTTGAAGCCTGACTGTTCATAGACATCATGATGATGTTAAGTAGTGTTGAAGCCTGACTGTTCATAGACATCATGATGATGTTAAGTAGTGTTGAAGCCTGACTGTTCATAGACATCATGATGATGTTAAGTAGTGTTGAAGCCTGACTGTTCATAGACATCATCATGATGTTAAGTAGTGTTGAAGCCTGACTGTTCATAGACATCATGATGATGTTAAGTAGTGTTGAAGCCTGACTGTTCATAGACATCATGATGATGTTAAGTAGTGTTGAAGCCTGACTGTTCATAGACATCATGATGATGTTAAGTAGTGTTGAGGCCTGACTGTTCATAGACATCATCATGATGTTAAGTAGTGTTGAAGCCTGACTGTTCATAGACTTCATCATGATGTTAAGTAGTGTTGAAGCCTGACTGTTCATAGACATCATCATGATGTTAAGTAGTGTTGAAGCCTGACTGTTCATAGACATCATCATGATGTTAAGTAGTGTTGAAGTCTGACTGTTCATAGACATCATGATGTTAAGTAGTGTTGAAGCCTGACTGTTCATAGACGTCATCATGATGTTAAATAGTGTTGAGGCCTGACTGTTCATAGACATCATGATGTTAAGTAGTGTTGAAGTCTGACTGTTCATAGACATCATCATGATGTTTAGTGTTGAAGCCTGACTGTTCATAGACATCATCATGATGTTCAGTAGTGTTGAGGCCTGACTGTTCATAGACATCATGATGATGTTCAGTAGTGTTGAAGCCTGACTGTTCATAGACATCATCATGATGTTTAGTGTTGAAGCCTGACTGTTCATAGACATCATCATGATGTTAAGTAGTGTTGAAGCCTGACTGTTCATAGACATCATCATGATGTTAAGTAGTGTTGAAGCCTGACTGTTCATAGACATCATGATGATGTTAAGTAGTGTTGAAGCCTGACTGTTCATAGACATCATCATGATGTTAAGTAGTGTTGAAGCCTGACTGTTCATAGACATCATCATGATGTTAAGTAGTGTTGAAGCCTGACTGTTCATAGACTTCATCATGATGTTAAGTAGTGTTGAAGCCTGACTGTTCATAGACATCATCATGATGTTAAGTAGTGTTGAAGCCTGACTGTTCATAGACATCATCATGATGTTAAGTAGTGTTGAAGCCTGACTGTTCATAGACATCATCATGATGTTTAGTGTTGAAGCCTGACTGTTCATAGACTTCATCATGATGTTAAGTAGTGTTGAAGCCTGACTGTTCATAGACATCATCATGATGTTCAGTAGTGTTGAGGCCTGACTGTTCATAGACATCATGATGATGTTCAGTAGTGTTGAAGCCTGACTGTTCATAGACATCATCATGATGTTTAGTGTTGAAGCCTGACTGTTCATAGACATCATCATGATGTTAAGTAGTGTTGAAGCCTGACTGTTCATAGACATCATGATGATGTTAAGTAGTGTTGAAGCCTGACTGTTCATAGACATCATCATGATGTTAAGTAGTGTTGAAGCCTGACTGTTCATAGACATCATCATGATGTTAAGTAGTGTTGAAGCCTGACTGTTCATAGACATCATCATGATGTTAAGTAGTGTTGAAGTCTGACTGTTCATAGACATCATGATGTTAAGTAGTGTTGAAGCCTGACTGTTCATAGACGTCATCATGATGTTAAATAGTGTTGAGGCCTGACTGTTCATAGACATCATGATGTTAAGTAGTGTTGAAGTCTGACTGTTCATAGACATCATCATGATGTTTAGTGTTGAAGCCTGACTGTTCATAGACATCATCATGATGTTAAGTAGTGTTGAAGCCTGACTGTTCATAGACATCATCATGATGTTAAGTAGTGTTGAAGCCTGACTGTTCATAGACATCATCATGATGTTAAGTAGTGTTGAAGCCTGACTGTTCATAGACATCATCATGATGTTAAGTAGTGTTGAAGTCTGACTGTTCATAGACATCATGATGTTAAGTAGTGTTGAAGCCTGACTGTTCATAGACGTCATCATGATGTTAAATAGTGTTGAGGCCTGACTGTTCATAGACATCATGATGTTAAGTAGTGTTGAAGTCTGACTGTTCATAGACATCATCATGATGTTTAGTGTTGAAGCCTGACTGTTCATAGACATCATCATGATGTTCAGTAGTGTTGAGGCCTGACTGTTCATAGACATCATGATGATGTTCAGTAGTGTTGAAGCCTGACTGTTCATAGACATCATCATGATGTTTAGTGTTGAAGCCTGACTGTTCATAGACATCATCATGATGTTAAGTAGTGTTGAAGCCTGACTGTTCATAGACATCATCATGATGTTAAGTAGTGTTGAAGCCTGACTGTTCATAGACATCATGATGATGTTAAGTAGTGTTGAAGCCTGACTGTTCATAGACATCATCATGATGTTAAGTAGTGTTGAAGCCTGACTGTTCATAGACATCATCATGATGTTAAGTAGTGTTGAAGCCTGACTGTTCATAGACTTCATCATGATGTTAAGTAGTGTTGAAGCCTGACTGTTCATAGACATCATCATGATGTTAAGTAGTGTTGAAGCCTGACTGTTCATAGACATCATCATGATGTTAAGTAGTGTTGAAGCCTGACTGTTCATAGACATCATCATGATGTTTAGTGTTGAAGCCTGACTGTTCATAGACTTCATCATGATGTTAAGTAGTGTTGAAGCCTGACTGTTCATAGACATCATCATGATGTTAAGTAGTGTTGAAGCCTGACTGTTCATAGACATCATCATGATGTTAAGTAGTGTTGAAGCCTGACTGTTCATAGACATCATGATGATGTTAAGTAGTGTTGAAGCCTGACTGTTCATAGACATCATCATGATGTTAAGTAGTGTTGAAGCCTGACTGTTCATAGACATCATCATGATGTTAAGTAGTGTTGAAGCCTGACTGTTCATAGACTTCATCATGATGTTAAGTAGTGTTGAAGCCTGACTGTTCATAGACATCATCATGATGTTAAGTAGTGTTGAAGCCTGACTGTTCATAGACATCATGATGATGTTAAGTAGTGTTGAAGCCTGACTGTTCATAGACATCATCATGATGTTAAGTAGTGTTGAAGCCTGACTGTTCATAGACATCATGATGATGTTAAGTAGTGTTGAAGCCTGACTGTTCATAGACATCATCATGATGTTAAGTAGTGTTGAAGCCTGACTGTTCATAGACATCATGATGATGTTAAGTAGTGTTGAAGCCTGACTGTTCATAGACATCATCATGATATTAAGTAGTGTTGAAGCCTGACTGTTCATAGACATCATCATGATGTTAAGTAGTGTTGAAGCCTGACTGTTCATAGACATCATGATGATGTTAAGTAGTGTTGAGGCCTGACTGTTCATAGACATCACCATGATGTTAAGTAGTGTTGAAGCCTGACTGTTCATAGACATCATCATGATGTTAAGTAGTGTTGAAGCCTGACTGTTCATAGACATCATCATGATGTTAAGTAGTGTTGAAGTCTGACTGTTCATAGACATCATCATGATGTTAAGTAGTGTTGAAGCCTGACTGTTCATAGACATCATCATGATGTTAAGTAGTGTTGAAGCCTGACTGTTCATAGACATCATCATGATGTTAAGTAGTGTTGAAGCCTGACTGTTCATAGACATCATCATGATGTTAAGTAGTGTTGAAGCCTGACTGTTCATAGACATCATCATGATGTTAAGTAGTGTTGAAGCCTGACTGTTCATAGACATCATCATGATGAAGCTGTTATTCTGACTTGTCATTTGCTCAGTGTGTGTAAATGTACATTGTATTATTGAGTTGCCTGATGGATTAATTGGTTGTAGAGAACAGCTCTATGTAGTCAGACGTTGACGTTCTGGTGTTTGAACCACACAGTAAATACATAAAGTCTGTTTGACTTACCAAACCAAACCAAACACAACTAATCCATCTTAGTTTGGCAGTCGAGGTTCAATTCTTTCCCTCTTATCATATTTTCTCCTTCAGTAATCGTCTTTTCTTTCTTTTTCTCGTGGCTCAGAAAAGAGAATTGATTAAATTGTGAGTCTCAGTGGTAGAGAGGAGGGGAAGAGGAAAACACAGTGAAGCCCCAGAGGACAAGTTAGTCTGCCATATAATGTGTCTTTATCTGAGACTAATGACACAACTCCTCTGGTATTCATATTATATATGTATTATATTATATATATATTAACTACAGCTCTCTGCTATCTCTCCCAGAGGACACTCATCTCACTCACATTGTAGAAATGTGTATGAAGATCTATTTTATCAGCTCAGGTCGGATATTCATTTGACCTCTGGATGTTGAAGGTCAGTCAGTGAGGTTAACGGTCCGTCTGTGATCAGATGAGATGAGAGGGAGAATATGGATATATATATATTATAATATACGCTGTCAGAGCGTGGAGGAAACGTGATGTTCATCTTGTTGACCACATGGTCGTCCTCAGCGTTCCTCTTTAGGACGTCTTCCACCCCTCCTCTCTCTCTCTCTCTCTCTCTTTCCTCTGCTGTGACTCTTCACTGCCACCAAACACTCTCACTGGTTTTATAAACCAATCTCTGAGGACAAAATCAATCCATTAGAGGAGGAGGAGAAAATTAAATAATTAAAGGTGCTGCTGAAATGAGGCTGTCCAATCACTTAACAAGGTGTCGTCTACGGTGGCCTTAAAGGACCAATTTACTCTCCACTGTTCTTTAGACCCTCTCTATTAACAACATTAACAACTTTAAAGTGGACTTCCTGAAACATATCTCTAACCTTCTGCAATAAATCAGACAAACTTTAAATTGAACAAGTGACAACTTCCTAGCAAAAATCTGATTATTTAATCTCCTATTACAGATCGTAAACTATGATGACGTATGAAAGTGTGCACGGCACGCACAGTGTGGCAACGGGAGTACGGCGGAGTGTAATAGCTGGTCAAGCTATGGAAGGGCGTTAACCACCGAAGATCACCAATGTAACCTAAACAAACTGACTCTGACTAGAGGTCAAAAGGTGACTGACGTCCAGATCTGAGTGCCGTTAGTGAGTCCAGATATATGAACACGAGAAACGTTAAACCAGCAAGACATTATGAGCAGCATGTCAGTAGATCTAGATGGTCACGGTCACCAGGACAGACTCAGTGTTTTGAGTATCTTGACTTTAAATAGGCGCTACAGACCTCAGAGCAGTGGTAGTGTCAGCTTCAACGGCTTCATCAGCTTCATCAGCTTCATCAGTCTCAATCATCAGTGTCTCCTCACTGTGTTGAGCGATGCTCCTTCATGTCTATGTAGAGCGAGCACAAGCGCCAGCAACAGGACGCTGACTTTAGTTGACTTAACGGACACAGGTGAAGCTGTTAACAAGACATTTAGGATTCTTACATAGAGTCCCTTTAAGGTACCCGTCCTCAAACAGGCACTACATGTTTGTTTACTATGTGTGCAACACAGAAAGTGAGATAGTGTTCCAGGTTCAGTGAGAGTCCTGTCAGGACCTTAGGGACGGCTGCATGTTTGTATTTATCCAGCACAGTTTGTCTGTTTCATTTCCTCTAAATGCTGCTGGTGTGTTGTTGCTGAAGATGTTCTGTAAAGTTGCAGTGCGTTGCAGGACTCAGGGCCGCCGTAGTGTTGCGTTGGATCAGTGAATCTCCACTCAGTATCCGATGTGGCCGTTACTGCTGACAGCTACAGTATGAATAACAGAATCTGCTGAGAGGGCTCAAACACAGACTTCTGAGCAGTTCCAGTGTGGACGCAGACGTTCTGAAAGACACCACAGATGTTTCTCAGACTGGGCTTTTGTCAGATTCCCGCCTCGCTTTCATGATGCAGCTTAATTGGAACAGACCGTCCTCAGAGCCGAGAGTGTGAGGACGAATCAGTGGACAAGCCGAGAGAGAGACGAGGAGAGGAGGACAATATAAAACCTTGTTTACATGCTGAGTAAAAATACATAACCAGCTCTGGATAGACACAGCAAACATGACACAGTGCGTGTGTGCGTGTGTGCGTGCGTGCGTGCGTCTGTGCGTGCGTGCGTGTGTGCGTGCGTGCGTGCCCCTGGTTATTTCCTGCTGCATATCAACAGAAGGCTGAAGAGCTTTTTCCATCTCCGAGCAGATAAACAACAACGTGCACGGGCTAATGAAGAGAGCCTGAGTTTAATGAAAAGGCCGAGTCCTGGAGCTGAGACAGAATCAGAGCTGGAGACTCCATCAGACCGTCACATTAATAAAGTAAAGTCCTCTTCACCTTGATGCTGAACACAGAGCCAGCAGCGTGTCTGGAACCTCAGCGCCAGCCAACTGATCCTCGCTGGATCAGAGACGTGTCCCCTCACTGCTCTTATGCCAGCAACTGTCTGCTGAAGCTCGTCTGCACCGTTACTGCTGTTACCAGGTTATCTATAGGATCTATAGAGCGCTGCAGGGACGAGTCCTACAACCTAGAAATGAGTTAGAAGTTTAGCACTTCCTGTTCCCTCGTCTGGAAGTCAACGTATTAGATGTCTGGAATCAGGAGGAGAAACTGTCATGTCCATGTTCAAAGGGGTCCCTTGACCTCTGACCTCCAGATCAGTGAATGTAAATGGGTTCTATGGGTACCCACGAGTCTCCCCTTTACAGACATGCCCACTTTATGATCATCACATGCAGTTTGGGGCAAGTCATAGTCAAGTCAGCACACTGACACACTGACAGCTGTTGTTGCCTGTTGGGCTGCAGTTTGCCATGTTATGATGTGAGCATATTGTTTTATGCTAAATGCAGTACCTGTGAGGGTTTCTGGATCAATATCTGTTATTGATTTGTATTTTTATATACATACATTTACATAAAGCAACATATTAGTCCACTCCCATGTTGATAAGAGGATTAAATACTGGACTAATCTCCCTTTAAGGTTCATTTAGAACAGAGAAAACATTCTCTTTTCATTACTCCTCCATGTTGGTCACTAGTATATTATATATATATTATATATATATATATATATAATATATTATATATATATATTATATGGTCATTTTGAAATAAATCACTAAAGAACTCAGTATAGATGCTTTTGAAGTGTCTAACTGGTGATGTGATCAGGTGTGAAGTGTGGAGCTGCTCCGTAGACGATGAACGGGAGACCCACAGGATGGTTGTGTTCTTCTCTATACCCAGATGAGCTTCATTCTACTGTGGTGTCGTCAGGAGTGGAACAGAACGTGTTCTACTAAATCTACTCAGAACGTTCCTCTGGGTTCTCAGAGTCATCTAGAACATCTCTCCTTATTCATCGTCTATGGAGCAGCTCCACAGTTTATACCCTGAACACCAGATATCACATCACAAGGTTTAGAGTTGTTCATGTTTGCTATATGTTTCAGACCTGATGAATAACATGTATGAATTTAAAAAATGGGCTTTGTTGTCCTTTAATTCCAAAAATGACTGTAAATCTGTAAGAACCCTGAATACGTTGACAGTCGTCTTGTAAAGGTTTTTGTGTAATGAAGTACTTTTAAACCAGCTCAGAGAACCTGATGTGTCCTTGTCAAACACTGAACTGTGCACGTGTTCTGTATTATTAGAGAAACACTATTCTATTCTAATATAGTTTTATTTGGCGTCCTCTGACAGGTTGTTGTTGTAGTTTCAGCTTTAGCAGGAGATTCAGACCTTCAGTCGGTGACAGGAAGCGGAGCAGAGATGATGTGTTACTAATTCAAAGAAGTAATGTCACCGTACAACAAACCCCCTGAAACCTGAGAAACTACACAGAGACAGAATAATAGGCTGCCGTGTCTCCTCCTGCCCAGACGGGAGATTATAACATCAAATAAACTGTTGAAGACTAAAGCTGTTAAAACTCTCCCGTTAGTCATTCCCTGAGTATCTGAAGGTATCTTCATCCAGCAGCGCTCCGTCGTCCTGCCTCCATCTAGTGTCCAGTAGTGAAACTGCTGCGTGGATCCAGATCAATAAAACAAGCTGCTTCTTGTCTCATCTCCAGAACAGGGAGAGAAAACTCTTCATGAAGGAGGCCAGAGGTTTCTGAGTTTAACAACAATACAAGAACATATGAAGAAGTTTACAATATTTACAGCTCTCAAAGAATCAAAGCAGATACCATATATAATATTATAATAATATTATAATATAATAATATAATAATATAATATAATAATATAATAATATAATATATAATAATATAATAATATAATAATACAGCTTGTGAAACCTAAACTGTGAATGTGTAGCCTGGTGTATTTATCCTATTTTAACTTGTAAATTAACTCATTCAGTGGGATCAGCCTCTTAGATTTAAAGGTCCCACGTCGTGCTCATTGTCAGGTTCATACTTGTATTCTGTGTTTCTACTAGAACATGTTTACATGCTGAAATGTTAAAAAAAAACTTTATTTTCCTCCTCCTGTCTGTCTGAATATACCTGTATTCACCCTCTGGGTCTGAAACGCTCCGTTTTAGTATTGGAATTGCGTTGCTAGGCAACAGCTTGGGTCCATGTTTACTTCCTGTCAGCTGATGTTATTTACATCCACTGCAACAGGAAATAAACTGGGACACATTTAGAATGTTTACGTTTAAAACCGTGTGATGATCTATATATTGTATATTTGTGACATCACAAATGGACAGAAATCCTGACGGCTTGTTTCAGAAGCTGTTTCTGAATACGGACTGTGTGTATTTCTCCGTATGTTGAGCGTTTTGATAGTTTAACAGTATTTATATATAGAACTTAAATCTGCTTTATAATATAAAAGACATGTAAATTTCACTTTTTACAATATGGGACCTTTAACATTCCTTCAGACAAAGTGTCTGTTATCAGGAACCTGCTGTTGGGACTGTAGTTATGTAATGTTACTGTCGGCTGGAGGGCCACTGATCCAACCGACTAGGAGTCATATTGTAGTGATCTGATCCTGTTTTTTGGGGTATAACATGCAACAAAGGTCTCATCTGACATGTACTCTTTTAAAGGGACTCAATGTAAGACTCAGAAACAGCTTGTTGACAGCGACCGTGGCCGTTAGTCGACGTCAGTCAGCGTCCTGTTGCTCGCACTACGAGACTGAACGAGATTGACAGGCATCATGTTGATGAACGTTAGCAACATTAGCAGCTAAAACCACAATAACACTCTATATTCACCTGCAGTCAGTAACGTCAGCGCCCAAACGAAGGTCTCTCAGTGAACTGAAGGTTGATGTCGATCCTGACGGTGACTTTCCTGCTTCAGAGAGGAAACACAGAAAGTCACTGAAGGTCTCATGTTTTAGATTACAACCTGTTCACACACCGGCAATACAAGATGATTTATACGTGTAGAAACGTTCATACAGCCTCTTTCAGTGAGCACGGCTTTTCAAAATAAAGCTCACTCGATGACCTCACAGTTGTTTAATAGGACTCAGACAGGAAGTCATAATTCAGCTTTAATGAGCTTGTTTGTAAACGTCACTGGAACAAACAGTCTGTTGCATCATGTTCTACTGGCACCTTCACTTCCTCCACCTTCACCGACGATGATGTCATCACAGCACAGTGTGTGTGTGTGTGTGGGTGTGTGGGTGTGTGTGGGTGTGTGTGTGTGTGAGAGTGTGTGTGTGTGTGTGTGAAGAGCACATCAACATGCATCTTCACTTTGCCGGCTGACTCATCCTCATATATCACGCTAACACGCCCCGGTGTCCTGGAATCATTTCTCTCATGTGGGCTTGTTTTCTTTTCCATCAGCTCGGCAGCCGAGGGAGACGGGAGGAGACAGGAGGAGTCATGAGGAGTCAGGAGGAGACAGGAGGAGTCGGGAGGAGACAGGAGACAGGAGGAGACAGGAGGAGTCAGGAGGAGACAGGAGACAGGAGGAGTCGGGAGGAGTCAGGAGACAGGAGGAGTCAGGAGGAGTCATGAGGAGTCAGGAGGAGACAGGAGACAGGAGGAGTCGGGAGGAGACAGGAGGAGTCAGGAGGAGTCATGAGGAGTCAGGAGGAGACAGGAGACAGGAGGAGACAGGAGGAGTCGGGAGGAGTCAGGAGGAGACAGGAGACAGGAGGAGACAGGAGGAGTCGGGAGGAGTCGGGAGGAGTCAGGAGGAGACAGGAGGAGTCATGAGGAGTCAGGAGGAGACAGGAGTCAGGAGACAGGAGGAGTCAGGAGACAGGAGACAGGAGACAGGAGGAGTCAGGAGGAGTCATGAGGAGTCAGGAGGAGACAGGAGACAGGAGGAGTCAGGAGGAGACAGGAGGAGTCAGGAGGAGTCATGAGGAGTCAGGAGGAGACAGGAGACAGGAGGAGACAGGAGGAGTCGGGAGGAGTCAGGAGGAGACAGGAGACAGGAGGAGACAGGAGGAGTCGGGAGGAGTCGGGAGGAGTCAGGAGGAGACAGGAGGAGTCATGAGGAGTCAGGAGGAGACAGGAGTCAGGAGGAGGCAGGAGGAGTCGGGAGGAGACAGGAGACAGGAGGAGACAGGAGGGGGCAGGAGGAGACAGGAGTCGGGAGGAGTCAGGAGACAGGAGGAGTCAGGAGGAGTCATGAGGAGTCAGGAGGAGACAGGAGACAGGAGGAGTCGGGAGGAGACAGGAGGAGTCAGGAGGAGTCATGAGGAGTCAGGAGGAGACAGGAGACAGGAGGAGACAGGAGGAGTCGGGAGGAGTCAGGAGGAGACAGGAGACAGGAGGAGACAGGAGGAGTCGGGAGGAGTCGGGAGGAGTCAGGAGGAGACAGGAGGAGTCATGAGGAGTCAGGAGGAGACAGGAGGAGTCGGGAGGAGACGGGAGGAGTCAGGAGACAGGAGGAGTCAGGAGGAGACAGGAGGAGTCAGGAGGAGGCAGGAGGAGACAGGAGGAGGCAGGAGGAGACAGGAGTCAGGAGGAGGCAGGAGGAGTCAGGAGGAGACAGGAGACAGGAGGAGACAGGAGGAGTCGGGAGGAGTCAGGAGACAGGAGGAGACAGGAGGAGTCATGAGGAGTCAGGAGGAGACGGGAGGAGTCAGGAGACAGGAGGAGTCAGGAGGAGACAGGAGTCAGGAGGAGGCAGGAGGAGTCAGGAGTCAGGAGGAGGCAGGAGGAGTCAGGAGGAGTCAGGAGACAGGAGGAGTCGGGAGGAGTCATGAGGAGTCAGGAGGAGACAGGAGACAGGAGGAGTCGGGAGGAGTCAGGAGGAGACAGGAGGAGTCATGAGGAGTCAGGAGGAGACAGGAGACAGGAGGAGACAGGAGGAGTCGGGAGGAGTCAGGAGGAGACAGGAGGAGTCGGGAGGAGTCGGGAGGAGTCAGGAGGAGACAGGAGGAGTCATGAGGAGTCAGGAGGAGACAGGAGACAGGAGGAGACAGGAGGAGTCGGGAGGAGTCAGGAGGAGACAGGAGGAGTCGGGAGGAGTCGGGAGGAGACGGGAGGAGTCAGGAGACAGGAGGAGTCAGGAGGAGACAGGAGGAGTCGGGAGGAGACGGGAGGAGTCAGGAGACAGGAGGAGTCAGGAGGAGACAGGAGGAGTCAGGAGTCAGGAGGAGGCAGGAGGAGTCAGGAGACAGGAGGAGACAGGAGGAGTCGGGAGGAGACGGGAGGAGTCAGGAGTCAGGAGGAGGCAGGAGGAGTCAGGAGACAGGAGGAGGCAGGAGGAGTCAGGAGGAGACAGGAGGAGAGTCAGGAGGAGACAGGAGGAGACAGGAGGAGTCGGGAGGAGACGGGAGGAGTCAGGAGGAGACAGGAGGAGTCAGGAGGAGGCAGGAGGAGTCAGGAGACAGGAGGAGTCAGGAGGAGACAGGAGTCAGGAGGAGTCAGGAGACAGGAGGAGTCAGGAGGAGTCAGGAGGAGACAGGAGGAGTCAGGAGGAGACAGGAGGCAGGAGGAGTCAGGAGACAGGAGGAGTCAGGAGGAGGCAGGAGGAGTCAGGAGACAGGAGGAGTCAGGAGGAGACAGGAGGCAGGAGGAGTCAGGAGACAGGAGGAGGCAGGAGGAGTCAGGAGGAGGCAGGAGAAGTCAGGAGGAGGCAGGAGGAGGCAGGAGGAGACAGGAGTCAGGAGGAGTCAGGAGACAGGAGGAGGCAGGAGGAGACAGGAGGAATCAGGAGGAGTCAGGAGACAGGAGGAGGCAGGAGGAGACAGGAGGAATCAGGAGGAGACAGGAGGAGGCAGGAGGAGTCAGGAGGAGGCAGGAGGAGGCAGGAGGAATCAGGAGGAGTCAGGAGGAGGCAGGAGGAGGCAGGAGGAGAGTCAGGAGGAGACAGGAGAGGAGTCAGGAGGAGGGTCAGGAGGAGTCAGGAGGAGAGTCAGGAGGAGACAGGAGAGGAGTCAGGAGGAGGGTCAGGAGGAGGCCCAGTGGAGGGAGGAGGCGCGGCGGCCCGGTGATCTGGATAAAGATGCATCACTGACGGGCTCACCTGAGGAGCAGTGAGCAGTGAGGTAAATGTTCAGGTGAGTCAGTTCAACATGAGAGTCGACCCGTTGAAGAACTTTCCTTTGGTGGATAATCTCATGGTTCAACCTGCACTGCTGTTTCATAGATCATTATTCTCATCATCCCTTCATCTGCAGTTATTCTCCTGATTAATGGATTCATCACTTTGTCTACAGAATGTCAGTAAATAGTGATAAATGGTTTCTCAGAGCTCCGGCTGACGTCTGAAGATGTCTTCTGACCAACGGTCCAAAATCAGACAATTCAGTTTACATCATATTACAATACTAAAACAGCAAATCATAACATTTAAAGTTTTCTGAACCCAGATGTGCCCAGATGTGCTTGAAGGTTCTCTACCCGAGCATTAATATATATATATATATATTATATATATAATATACTATTGTCTATATGTAAAGATATAGAGGAGTAATGTCTACCTGAGCAGAGCATGAAGTCTCTCTCGCTCTGTGAGTGTTGTAATCCGAGCTTGTCCTTGCTTTGTTTACATAGCCGGGCCAGTCGTGCATGCCTTTAGTGCATGTTAGTGCATGTTAGTGCATGTGGATGTGCCCCGCTGGCTAGGTCATGGCCGCCACTCTGCACTGAACGAGGCGCTACTCGTTTGTCTTCAGTAGGCTACCTCCGGTACCGTAGGACTCCAGATTAACGGCGTCCCGCGGACGATACCAACATGTGTACGGGATGCAGTGAACTCACTATCGACTCATCCGTGACCTGATTCCTTCCCTGATGATGCTACATAGAGAACAACACATCTGTGTTGAACTCGGCAGGACAAGAGCTAGTGAACGTTAGCTGTTAGCTCCGTGCAGGACTGTGCTCCTCACCGGCTGCTACGTACCAGCTAACGTTAACTAGTTCCTGTCCTGCCCATTTCTACGCAGGAGGTGCCTTATGGTGTGCTCAAGCTCTATTCAGTAAAAATGATTTTGGCGAGACACTTCCAGTTGTTTTCACAGCGATATAAACTAGATAAATGTTTAACGTCCTAACAACAGCCCGGATGCAGTGAAGCAGTTCATGTTGAAATACACGTCATTTATTCTGTTACTCTAGTTTTATACTGCGGTATGGGATTGGGATCGAGACTCGTGGAATTTTACTGGTACCGACTACTACATTTCTAGTATTGGGACATCACTAGCGCACGCTGCCCGTGCACTCATAGTTCATGTTGTTCCATGTTGGTTGTGTACGTTTGTAATGGTCGTGTTGGGGAGTGTCTCTGGAGGACGGACTGTCAGTGTTGATGACTTGGTGACTTCCTCTCTAGATTCAGGGACTTCTGGAGCTGCTAGCGTCTTTCATTGGAGAAGAGACGGCAGCACTGTGATGAGTTTATAGGTTGGATCATTTTTTAAATGCAGCGTACTCTTGTTAGTTTCTCAACATTACCGATCCTAGCTTTAATTTCCTATCAATCGATTAATCATCTAATGGTTTCGGCTGTGTTTCACCGTGCCAACGTTGACATTAGACTGGCAGTTCTTATGCAACCTTCGTTATAAATGCTTAACGGCGTCACTTAGATCTAAACGGAGATGTAGGCTAATGATATAATAATAATAATAATAATAATCTAATGACTTCATCTGATAAACAGGTCTAATAAAATGGGCTGTTTTTGGAAATGTTGTTTTTCTTGTGTTTATCAGCTTAGAAAGTAAATCAATCCATAAGTTCCTTTCTCTAAGGAAACAAAGAGCCAGGCTGTTACACTCTTATTTACAGGGCCGGCTTAAGGCATATAGGCCTTATAGGGCGCCACCTTCTGGGGGCGCTGGTCGCCTCTAAACACATAATAATAATCATTTTAAAAAGATATGCCGGTATTCCTCATATTCTGCATCGAGGTAACAAATGAAGAAAGAAAGACAGAAGTGTAAACCGTAGTGGAACTAAACACTAGACAGAGTTGTGGTGCTATCATCACTTTCTCCGTGGAGTCTGAGGAGGAGCCAGACGAGATGAAGAGGCGATGTAGTGAGTGAGAGGAGAGCTGTGTGCCAGAGAGGGAGGAGGAAGAGACATGCCGTCACTGAGTGCTGTCAGCCACACTCGTCTCTCGCTGGTGACTCAAGCTTCTGGAGTGATTCACGTCTGTGAAGAAGCTGAACGACGGGTCGCTCTCCTCCTTTTTCTCACCACACACATCCTCCCCTTCCTATTATTTCACTCCTCCTCCTCCCATTCATCTCTTTGTCCCTATTCCCTTTCCTTCCTGCCGGCTAATTGTTGCTGCAGCACACTATTTATGTGTGCGTTCAGCCTGCAGTAGTCGTCCCCGGGCGGCGTCTCAGGGCCCTCGCTGGGGGAGACCTCCGGGACGTTCAAAACACTCCCACACACCCAGTTCCTCCTGACGGGGGATTTCACCGCTCTGATGACGGCGCTCCGTCTTCCTTCCTGAGCCCACATAAATCTGTCGGTGGGCTGCGTCCTATAGTCTGATATTAAAGCTGTTTCCATGACATGCTGCTCAGCGGGGGGGAGAGGGGAGCTGTTGTTGACATGAGCTGCTACAGAAGAGTCCTGCTTAGAACTTACACACTAAACCAACCAGAGCAGCAGATCTAACTGCACCTTCCATGACTTATTGATTATTGTACTCTCGTAGCAGGAACCCCGTCGGCAGGAACCCCGTCGGCAGGAACCCCGTCAGTCCTTCTCCCCGTCGGCACGCTTTTCTTTCGCTGCGTGTAAATAGCACCTTGACTTCTCTTCTCCCACAAAAATGACAAGAATGGACTTGTAAGGACATTTTTCAGCTGAGTGAAGGACCTCTGTCATCTCAGCTCAGAGTGGTGGAGGCTACTGACCTGAGGCTATAATCACACACACACACACATGGACAAGCATGCACACACACAGTTGTAAAGCACAGCGTGTTGCGTCAGAGCTTCATGAACGTCCTCCTGTAGAATCTACAACTAAACATCATCATGGTTGTTATGAAAGGAAGCAGAACAGGAATCACATCACTTAACATTTAATTTTGAAGTTTAGAAAATTATTTACAAACTTTACAAACAACTCTACAAACAACTCTACAAACAACCGCGACTCTTTATGGAATACAGAGGATAATAAATATGAACACATGTTGAACTTTGGGTCCAGTAGAGTGTAGCTGGTACAGGATGTGATCTGTCTAAAGGCTCTTTATGCTCTTACGTTCTTTATCATATCACATCTTTAGTAATGTCACATCATGTCACATATTTCAGCTTCTGTAGAACGAGACACATTCTTTATATTGAACATTTTGAAACGTATACGACGTTCTGCAGTCTTGATTGTCGTCACGCTGTCGTTCACATCTGGTGATGCTTTACAACGACTCTGCTCTGAAATAACAGACTGTAATACTGAGACTAATGCTGATTCAACAGCACAACATAAAAACCTTTTTGTCCCTGAGGTCAGTCAACAGTCCTCCGGTGGTATCGGCAGTCTTCAGGGCTCACGGTGGTGGACGTCGCTACGTGGTTACGTGGTTACGTGGTTACGTCGCTGCGTGGTTACAGTACGTTGGAGCCCAGAGAGAGGCTGTGCTCCGGCTCCTGCAGGTAGCTCACCTGCCAGGGAAGCCCCAGAGCTGGAGAAGGCTCCACAAAGGTGTCCATGTATTTCTGAGTGCAGGAGGCCCACACGCCCGGCTGGTAGCCCAACCCCTCGCCCACCTGATGAGGGTACCGCAGCGGGCTGGGCGGATGGTCTCGGGGGCTGCCGCAGTGTCCATACGAGGCGTAAAGCTGTCCCTCGGTGGGGTAACAAGGGTAGTGTGGCGACGGGGGGCACGATGACGCCGTGTTATCCATGTAGACGTGAGGCTCTGTGGGCAGCCTGTGCACGTGAGGCCCCTGCTGTGGCTGCATCTGGTACTGCCAGGGGACGTAGCTCTGGTGCTCCAGACGAGGAACCGGCACCCTGGTCTGCTCCAGGTGAGATGCCCCCATGGCGGCCGGCCCCACGGACGACCTGGTGCACTCCCGGTGGGCGCACGGCTTGCTGGGGGGGTTGGAGCTCAGGAACACCGAGAGAGCGGAGATGCGGTTGATGGCCCTCTGTAGCGTGGCGATCTTGGAGAGCCGTTTGCCGCTGAGGTCGTGGTTCAGAGTGACACGCAGGGCGTTGAAGGCCTGGTTGTAGTCCATGATGCGCTTTCGCTCGCGGACGTTGGCGGCCATTCTTCGAGCTTTGGAGCGGACGGGTCGATTGCGCTTCTTGGTCTGGCCTTCCTCGGGGTCGCTGGGGCTGCTGGCGGAGCTCTCGCTGTGACTTCCCTCGTCCTCCTCTTGACCCAGCACGCTGAGCTCCAGCTCTTCCTCAGAGAACTCTGATCCTGCAACGCTGCTGCAGCTCATGGTGTCAGTACCTGGACGCCGGGCGAGTGAGAGTGAAGTCTTCCTCCTCGTATCGTAGCCGTAGTGAAGAGTCTGAACCCAGAACGCCGTGTTCAGCGGGGCTGCCGGTATCTGCTGCTGCTCCGACAGCCCAGGTATCCTCCTCCTCCTCTGACTCCTCGCTGCCTTGTGATTACTCCGACAACCTCGACAGGACAGGTTGGCCTGCTTTTTAAAGCTCTTGAAGTCACATGGTACAGTCACCTGTGAGGAATGGTGCACTCTCTCCCTCTCCAGGTTTATGAGCGCCCTCCAGGCAAATGGCACTGTCACCTCCTCCTCCTCCTCTGACTCTCCCTCACATCCCTTCCAGGCTCTCACAGAACTGTTTCAACACTTCTCTTCAGTGTAAAGCATTCACAAAACACACTCATTATTTGGATGGCAATTAACTTCACACTTCCTTTAACACCTTTCCAGAGGATCTGATTCCATTTGGCTCCTTTAATCCTCCTGTTTTTACTTTCCATGAGGAGTTTACTGCTCGTCAGTCGATCCACAGAACCCTGTAACTGTCTCATGATTATGACTCTCTCTGCACAGCACCATGCTACCTCTTAGCAATGAAGGAATATTCATCTAAATATGCGTCCCATGAATATTAGTCTCCGGGACGTTTATGACAAATTGCACATTTATCCAAGTGTCCCCATCTGTTCCCCGTGTTCCCCCTGTTCTCAGTGTTCTCCGTGTTCTCCGTGTTCTCCGTGTTCTCCGTGTTCTCAGGGCTGTGAAGAGAGGCAGGCCGGTTACATTTGTCCAGCTAGCAATTAGTTGTCTCTCGAGCGTTGATTCTCCCTCTCCGTCTCTCTCCGTCTCTCTCCGTCTCTCTCCGTCTCTCTCTGTGCTCAGGTTTAAGGGCCATGTAATTTAGAGGAGCTTCCCTGGAACCCGTCCCCATAAATCAGGTCCGAGCAGCACCCGAGGACAAGAGCAGAGCGAGCCCGACACTTCAAAGGGAGGGAAAAAACAAGGGCAAATATTTTACAATTAGAACCTGCTGCTGGTTAGACCATCCATCTCTCAGGACCTGCTGCTAGTGAAGATGTACTTTAGACAATACCGGAATAGTTTAGAAACAGTTTTTATGAATGACTCTGAAAGGTACAGATGTCTACTAGATATAGAACCGTTGTGTTTCATGTAGTCCGGTTGACTCAGCGGTGTGGAGCTGAGCAGCAGAGAGTCAGATAGTGTGCTGGGCAGTGAAAGGTGATTACACTGAAGCTCAGCGAGGCTTCTGGTCAAGTGCAGCAGGTCAGCTAACTAAAGGGCAGGCCCTGCAGACACTGAACCACAGGTTGTTGAGGAGCATTGCTTCCTTCCTGCCTTCTTCTTCTTCTTTTTATTGTCCATGTTGCGGCTCTGAGACGCCAACCTTTAAAACAATTACAGCCCCGACTTTCAGCTCTAAAAGCTCAACTAGTGATCTGAGGTGGGAACGTTGAGCCTCTTCACTGTTGTGTCTGGAACATCAGCGCAGGTTGGACTTGGATTGTTATTTTATATTCATATACCCCCACATACTGTATACAGTCAGGAGCAGTGCAAATGTTTGGATTAGTGCTGTCAATCCATTCAAATAGTTAATCGTTATTAATCGCAAATTAAACCTTAAATTGAACCTTAAAGGAGATCAGTCCAGGATTTAATACTCTTATCAGAAACCCTCACAGGTACTGCATTTAGCATAAAACAATATGCTCCCATCATAACATGGCAAACTGCAGCCCAACAGGCAACAACAGCTGTCAGTGTGTCAGTGTGCTGACTTGACTATGACTTGCCCCAAACTGCATGTGATGATCATAAAGTGGGCATGTCTGTAAAGGGGAGACTCGTGGGTACCCATAGAACCCATTTACATTCACTGATCTGGAGGTCAGAGGTCAAGGGACCCCTTTGGACATGGACATGACAGTTTGGAGCGTTATTTAACCTCTTCATGACCAGCTAGTCTGACATGGTTGGTACTGATGGATCCAGCCAGGTTTATAGTTTACTATGATACCAGTAGTAGTAGTAGTAGTAGTAGTAGTAGTAGTAGTAGTAGTAGTAGTAGTAGTAGTAGTAGTAGTAGTAGTAGTAGTAGTAGTAGTAGTAGTAGTAGTAGCAGCAGCAGTAGTAGTCTGACATGGTTGGTACCGATGGATCCATCAGGTTCTCTAGTTTACTATGATACCAGTAGTAGTAGTAGTAGTAGTAGTAGTAGTAGTAGCAGTAGTAGTAGTAGCAGTAGTAGTAGTAGCAGCAGCAGCAGCAGCAGCAGCAGCAGCAGTAGTAGTCTGACATGGTTGGTACCGATGGATCCATCAGGTTCTATAGTTTACTATGATACCAGGATCTTCACTCTCGCTTTAAACTGAGCTGCTACAACCTAAAAATCGCAAGTTGTGTTACTGCATTAAAGAAATTAGCAGCGTTAAAACAACGTGTTATTATCTTGTTAACTCTGACAGCCCTAGTCTGGGTTAAGGTTAGGGCTAGCTCAGACACCTCCTGAGGTTTTGCACAGTTTGCTTTGCTCCAGAATTTGTGCAAAATCAACAGATTTGAATTATTTGTGGAGCGTTTTCTATTAAACTTTCATTTTTAAATAAGTAAGTCATTTATTTTTCCGTTGAAACTTGGAGACCTGCAGCCTTGAAGTCATTCATAGTCGACCTTGTGTTCTAGCTGTGCTCACGTCTTCTGAATTAACTTTCATTAGTTAAACAGGCAGAATCAGTGTTTCTAAATGTTCACATTCTACCACTGTGTAGAGAGATGATCTTAAACCGTGGTGTAAACTGAGACAGAGTTTAGTGTCTTCTAGAGACTAAAGCCTTTCACTCATTTCTGTCTTTGTCTCCTGTTTGGTGTCCTGTCTCCAGCGTCCTACCACACCTCTTCTGTAACCCTGCTGATCTTCTGCATACCTTTATAGCTCCGACTGTTTGAAACGTTCAGCCCAGGGAGTGTGGAGACTTTATCGCAGGCTGTGATTTACGGCTTCACAAACATGTCAGATTTACTGCGGCGGTGTAAAGAGCACGAAGACCGCAGCCTCGGACTCTCCCCGTCCATTCATTTCTGACAGGTGACAAGACACCAGTAATTATCAGCCGCCGGGAATAAATCACACGGTTTTATCACGCAGCTCGCCGTGCCCTCCGCGGAATAACCATTTTCAAGCAAAGGGAACCCGTCCAACGCCGCTGAACCTGAGATTTGTAAATCTCCTGCTGCAGCCCCCATAATGAGCGGTTGTTAGGCGGTTGTTATTAGAGGTCTGTGTGCCAAGCGTTATAGATGTGTGTTTCCAAACAGGTAGTTAGAGCTAATAAGTGAGTAAGGTCCAGGTTCACTAACCTTGGCTTTGCAGCGGTATGTTAATGCATGTTTTTGGTGTCTGCCACGGAATTTTCTCACCTCAATAAAAAGACTCAAAAAAAAAAACAGGCCGGCGGCTATCCCCCCCCCCCTCCCCCCCCCCCCACTATCCTGAAGGATCAAATCAATGTTATCAACATGTACACACCAATCACCACCAATCACCACCAATCGCCACCAATCACCACCAATCACCACCAATCACCACCAATCACCACCAATCTGTGGTCACTTCATGACTCTTATTTTATTTGCTAATCTCTTTTATTATAAAACTCTGAGCCGCCTCCTCCGTCGCTCAACCAAGGAATTTATATTTATAGAAACCTTAAAGATCCTGTTAGTAACTTGTTCAGGTATAAATCATTGCTGGTCGGTGTCTCATGGTCTCTCGTGTGTCTCATGGTCTCTCGTGTGTCTCATGGTCTCTCGTGTGTCTCCTGGTCTCTCGTGTGTCTCATGGTCTCTCGTGTGTCTCATGGTCTCTCGTGTGTCTCATGGTCTCTCGTGTGTCTCATGGTCTCTCGTGTGTCTCCTGGTCTCTCGTGTGTCTCATGGTCTCTCGTGTGTCTCATGGTCTCTCGTGTGTCTCATGGTCTCGTGTGTCTCCTGGTCTCTCGTGTGTCTCATGGTCTCTCGTGTGTCTCATGGTCTCTCGTGTGTCTCATGGTCTCGTGTGTCTCATGGTCTCTCGTGTGTCTCATGGTCTCTCGTGTGTCTCATGGTCTCTTGTGTCTCATGGTCTCTCGTGTGTCTCCTGGTCTCTCGTGTGTCTCATGGTCTCTCTTGTGTCTCATGGTCTCTCGTGTGTCTCCTGGTCTCTCGTGTGTCTCATGGTCTCTCGTGTGTCTCATGGTCTCTCGTGTGTCTCATGGTCTCTCGTGTGTCTCCTGGTCTCTCGTGTGTCTCATGGTCTCTCGTGTGTCTCATGGTCTCTCGTGTGTCTCATGGTCTCGTGTGTCTCCTGGTCTCTCGTGTGTCTCATGGTCTCTCGTGTGTCTCATGGTCTCTCGTGTGTCTCATGGTCTCGTGTGTCTCATGGTCTCGTGTGTCTCATGGTCTCTCGTGTGTCTCCTGGTCTCTCGTGTGTCTCATGGTCTCGTGTGTCTCATGGTCTCTCGTGTGTCTCATGGTCTCTCGTGTGTCTCCTGGTCTCTCGTGTGTCTCATGGTCTCTCGTGTGTCTCATGGTCTCTCGTGTGTCTCATGGTCTCTCGTGTGTCTCATGGTCTCGTGTGTCTCATGGTCTCTCGTGTGTCTCATGGTCTCGTGTGTCTCATGGTCTCTCGTGTGTCTCCTGGTCTCTCGTGTGTCTCATGGTCTCTCGTGTGTCTCCGCTGTTCAGACTCAGACTCCAACACAAACTCCAGTGAAGCACCAAAACCTCTTGGTTGTATCTAGTGAAGCTGTTAAACAGTGTTGGCCGCGGTCGGAGGACGCGGAGGAGACCGTAGCTTTGGTCTCCAGGACCGGAGTCTTCCCGTGTCTTCCCGTGTCTTGTGAAGTGACGGGGCTCCGCAGAGAGAAACGTTATCGTCTCCCCCGTTCCCTCCGGCCGCGGTCGGGAGGCTGAGGCGGGAAAAGCCAACACTAGGATCAGCATTGATTCATTATCATGTTGGTACTGATGGATTCATTCAGTCTTTCTTTTTAGGTTTTCATATGACATCTACGGTATACGGTATCTTCTCTCTTCATACTGAGCTGCTACAACCTAAAAATCACCAGTTGTGTTAAAGCGTTAAAGAAATTAGTGGAGTTAAAATGATTTTGCGTTAACGCCTTATTATCACGTTAACTTTGGCAGCCTTTATGTATATATATTTATATATTATTACTGATAGGCCTACATTAACACAGAAGCATCATTGTAATATCACAGCTCGTTGAAGCTAGATTTAATTCTGTTCTTCACTTTAATCCATCATATATCATCATATTTATATTTTATCATGTGATCATGTGTTTTATAAGTGAAATCTTAACTGTTGCTGTCAGATAAATGTGATGGCTTAAAGGTACAATATTGGCCCAAACTGTACTCAAGTACTTGATTAAATGCATTAAATGCACTTCCTTTCTGTCTGTAATCAGATGTCAGGATTAGCAGCTTCTCTCTGTCTGCTTACTGAGCTCAGGAATCTGTCAACATGTGAGCACAGAGACGTGCACGGTGAGACAGTGTCTACATCACAGATCTCGTCCAGCGTGTTCAAAACAAAACTGACACACCGATAGTGAATCACGGCGTCTGAAGTTCCTGGCAGTTACGTGTACGTGGCTGCTGTAATCCCTCTCAGCGAGCACGGCAGCTATAAAACCTCCGCCGTCGGGTTGAAACAACGCCTCGGGGCCTCCGGCGCGCACGGCTCGGCACCGAAAGTGTTATTCACTGAATATCTGTCACGCTGTGGGCTATTAATCATCGAGGTGTGTTGAGCTTTATTCTGCAGCTTTAGAGACGCTCTAGTTTACTACAACAGGGGTGTGATTTATAGGGAGGAAAATATCCTGATCAATGCCAATACATGTTGTCATTCCTTCTTCATCCAGCAGTTAATCACACGGGACACATGTTCATAACGTGTTCACAACGTGTTCACAACGTGTTCACAACGTGTTCACAACATCAGACTAGTTATTAATCTGTGTGTGTTATCATGTAAAGATCTGATCTAGTCTTTCTCTCTCTCTCTTCTTATAGTTGATTAATGAGACGTTTTTATGTCAGTGAGGTCATAAAGGAGAGCCGGTAGCCGTGTAGAGAAGAACAGCCCATCTAATGTTTGGGTCACTACTCTCTAATTTAGCCATTACTGCAGCCTCCCTCCTCCGTGATTTATACCTGAACAGAACCATGCAGATCTGTCAGTACTGATGTCACGACATGTCCAACAGTTTCCTCCACACACTGCAGGAATGTCAGTAAACTTCCTCCCCGGTTAGAATACTGGAATCATCATATCAATCACTGGTTTTTACAGGATAGCATTTATGTATTTAGGATCATATGAACTGTAAAGTGAAGCATTGTGGGAAGACTAGTTGATGTGTCTCGCAGAGCAGAGCAGTTTGTACATGTAGGTGTTACTGTTCTGTAGAGGTTCTCAGTCGCTTCGGCTCATTGTTAGAATGAATGAAGAGATCTGCCTCTATAGCAGACATGCAGTAGAGTTGTGATGTCCCATCTAACAGTTGTGACTATTACACTGAGTATGTAAAGTAAGTTATGTTAAGACATGTAAAGTCTCATACAGTGAACAGAAAATGTGCATGTGTAAGATGTGCAAGTGGTTATTGTGCAAGTCGACTGTACTGACTCTTTTACACAGATGTGCCAAAACACGTTGAATCTGCGTGAAAGATTGAGAACTAACAAGCTAACTGTTCAGAGATCTGAGCTCATGAGAGAACCTGTTGATAGAAACCAGATTTCATTGATGCAGATCATGTTGTGGTTGATGTTATAACCGTTTTCTGCAGCTTTCTGCACATGACATGAGAGTAAAAGACAACCCACCCCCCCCCCACGGCGACAGTGTATATTCATAGTGCATTCCTTCCTGAGAGAAGTCAGTCATTAGGCGGGGGGGATCATTACAGGCTCCATTTGGAGTGTTGGAACATGTGGTCAAGGTTAACTGTCTGTAGGCTAGTTCCCACACAACCCTCCGCAGTAAAAGGGATGCCCTCTGACCGACCGCAATACAGTTAAAGAGATACCCTCTGACCCACCACATCACAGTTAGAGGGATACCCTCTGACCGACCACATCACAGTTAAAGAGATACCCTCTGACCCACCACATCACAGTTAGAGGGATACCCTCTGACCGACCGCAATAGAGTTAAAGAGATACCGTCTGACCCACCACATCACAGTTAGAGGGATACCCTCTGACCGACCACATCACAGTTAAAGAGATACCCTCTGACCCACCACATCACAGTTAGAGGGATACCCTCTGACCGACCACATCACAGTTAAAGAGATACCCTCTGACCCACCACATCACAGTTAGAGGGATACCCTCTGACCGACCGCAATAGAGTTAAAGAAATACCGTCTGACCCACCACATCACAGTTAGAGGGATACCCTCTGACCGACCGCAATACAGTTAAAGAGATACCCTCTGACCGACCGCAGTACAGTTAAAGGGATACCCTCTGACCGACCGCAGTACAGTTAAAGGGATACCGTCTGACCGACGGCATCACAGCAGTACTGTTAAAGGGATACCCTCTGACCGACCAACAGCAGTACAGTTAAAGAGATACCCTCTGACCGACCACATCACAGTTAAAGCACATTTTGTAGCCATTCCACTTTGGGTTGATGTTTTCCTTTTCTACCATTGGCAAGGCAATGCGACGTAGCAGCTTGAATGACATTTTAATAACTGTGGCAGACGAGAACAGATGTATGACTGTACAACTGATTTTTTTCAGTGTTCTGACCGACCGCAATACAGTTAAAGGGATACCCTCTGACCGACCGCAATACAGTTAAAGGGATACCCTCTGACCGACCGCAATACAGTAAAAGGGATACCCTCTGACCAACAGCATCACAGCAGTACAGTAAAAGGGATACCCTCTGACCGACCGCAATACAGTTAAAGGGATACCCTCTGACCGACCGCAATACAGTAAAAGGGATACCCTCTGACCAACAGCATCACAGCAGTACAGTTAAAGGGATACCCTCTGACCAACAGCATCACAGCAGTACAGTTAAAGGGATACCCTCTGACCGACCGACAGCATCACAGCAGTACAGTTAAAGGGATACCCTCTGACCGACTGCATCACAGCAGTACAGTTAAAGGGATACCCTCTGACCGACCGACTGCATCACAGCAGTACAGTTAAAGGGATACCCTCTGACCGACCGACTGCATCACAGCAGTACAGTTAAAGGGATACCCTCTGACCGACCGACAGCATCACAGCAGTACAGTTAAAGGGATACCCTCTGACCAACAGCATCACAGCAGTACAGTTAAAGGGATACCCTCTGACCAACAGCATCACAGCAGTACAGTTAAAGGGATACCCTCTGACCAACAGCATCACAGCAGTACAGTTAAAGGGATACCCTCTGACCAACAGCATCACAGCAGTACAGTTAAAGGGATACCCTCTGACCGACAGCATCACAGCAGTACAGTTAAAGGGATACCCTCTGACCGACCACATCACAGTTAAAGCACATTTTGTAGCCATTCCACTTTGGGTTGATGTTTTCCTTTTCTACCATTGGCAATGCAATGCGACGTAGCAGCTTGAATGACATTTTAATAACTGTGCCAGACGAGAACAGATGTATGACTGTACAACTGATTTTTTTCAGTGTTCTGACCGACCGCAATACAGTTAAAGGGATACCCTCTGACCGACCGCAATACAGTAAAAGGGATACCCTCTGACCAACAGCATCACAGCAGTACAGTTAAAGGGATACCCTCTGACCAACAGCATCACAGCAGTACAGTTAAAGGGATACCCTCTGACCAACAGCATCACAGCAGTACAGTTAAAGGGATACCCTCTGACCAACAGCATCACAGCAGTACAGTTAAAGGGATACCCTCTGACCAACAGCATCACAGCAGTACAGTTAAAGGGATACCCTCTGACCGACAGCATCACAGCAGTACAGTTAAAGGGATACCCTCTGACCAACAGCATCACAGCAGTACAGTTAAAGGGATACCCTCTGACCAACAGCATCACAGCAGTACAGTTAAAGGGATACCCTCTGACCAACAGCATCACAGCAGTACAGTTAAAGGGATACCCTCTGACCGACAGCATCACAGCAGTACAGTAAAAGGGATACCCTCTGACCAACAGCATCACAGCAGTACAGTTAAAGGGATACCCTCTGACCAACAGCATCACAGCAGTACAGTTAAAGGGATACCCTCTGACCAACAGCATCACAGCAGTACAGTTAAAGGGATACCCTCTGACCGACAGCATCACAGCAGTACAGTTAAAGGGATACCCTCTGACCAACAGCATCACAGCAGTACAGTTAAAGGGATACCCTCTGACCAACAGCATCACAGCAGTACAGTTAAAGGGATACCCTCTGACCGACCGCAATAGAGTTAAAGAGATACCGTCTGACCCACCACATCACAGTTAGAGGGATACCCTCTGACCGACCGCAATACAGTTAAAGAGATACCCTCTGACCGACCGCAGTACAGTTAAAGGGATACCCTCTGACCGACCGCAGTACAGTTAAAGGGATACCGTCTGACCGACCGCAGTACAGTTAAAGGGATACCCTCTGACCGACCGCAGTACAGTTAAAGGGATACCGTCTGACCGACGGCATCACAGCAGTACAGTTAAAGAGATACCCTCTGACCGACCACATCACAGTTAAAGCACATTTTGTAGCCATTCCACTTTGGGTTGATGTTTTCCTTTTCTACCATTGGCAAGGCAATGCGACGTAGCAGCTTGAATGACATTTTAATAACTGTGGCAGACGAGAACAGATGTATGACTGTACAACTGATTTTTTTCAGTGTTCTGACCGACCGCAATACAGTTAAAGGGATACCCTCTGACCGACCGCAATACAGTTAAAGGGATACCCTCTGACCGACCGCAATACAGTAAAAGGGATACCCTCTGACCAACAGCATCACAGCAGTACAGTAAAAGGGATACCCTCTGACCGACCGCAATACAGTTAAAGGGATACCCTCTGACCGACCGCAATACAGTAAAAGGGATACCCTCTGACCAACAGCATCACAGCAGTACAGTTAAAGGGATACCCTCTGACCAACAGCATCACAGCAGTACAGTTAAAGGGATACCCTCTGACCAACAGCATCACAGCAGTACAGTTAAAGGGATACCCTCTGACCAACAGCATCACAGCAGTACAGTTAAAGGGATACCCTCTGACCCACCACATCACAGTTAGAGGGATACCCTCTGACCGACCACATCACAGTTAAAGAGATACCCTCTGACCCACCACATCACAGTTAGAGGGATACCCTCTGACCGACCACATCACAGTTAAAGAGATACCCTCTGACCCACCACATCACAGTTAGAGGGATACCCTCTGACCGACCGCAATAGAGTTAAAGAAATACCGTCTGACCCACCACATCACAGTTAGAGGGATACCCTCTGACCGACCACATCACAGTTAAAGAGATACCCTCTGACCCACCACATCACAGTTAGAGGGATACCCTCTGACCGACCGCAATAGAGTTAAAGAGATACCGTCTGACCCACCACATCACAGTTAGAGGGATACCCTCTGACCGACCGCAATACAGTTAAAGAGATACCCTCTGACCGACCGCAGTACAGTTAAAGGGATACCCTCTGACCGACCGCAGTACAGTTAAAGGGATACCGTCTGACCGACGGCATCACAGCAGTACTGTTAAAGGGATACCCTCTGACCGACCAACAGCAGTACAGTTAAAGAGATACCCTCTGACCGACCACATCACAGTTAAAGCACATTTTGTAGCCATTCCACTTTGGGTTGATGTTTTCCTTTTCTACCATTGGCAAGGCAATGCGACGTAGCAGCTTGAATGACATTTTAATAACTGTGGCAGACGAGAACAGATGTATGACTGTACAACTGATTTTTTTCAGTGTTCTGACCGACCGCAATACAGTTAAAGGGATACCCTCTGACCGACCGCAATACAGTTAAAGGGATACCCTCTGACCGACCGCAATACAGTAAAAGGGATACCCTCTGACCAACAGCATCACAGCAGTACAGTAAAAGGGATACCCTCTGACCGACCGCAATACAGTTAAAGGGATACCCTCTGACCGACCGCAATACAGTAAAAGGGATACCCTCTGACCAACAGCATCACAGCAGTACAGTTAAAGGGATACCCTCTGACCAACAGCATCACAGCAGTACAGTTAAAGGGATACCCTCTGACCAACAGCATCACAGCAGTACAGTTAAAGGGATACCCTCTGACCAACAGCATCACAGCAGTACAGTTAAAGGGATACCCTCTGACCGACCGACAGCATCACAGCAGTACAGTTAAAGGGATACCCTCTGACCGACTGCATCACAGCAGTACAGTTAAAGGGATACCCTCTGACCGACCGACTGCATCACAGCAGTACAGTTAAAGGGATACCCTCTGACCGACCGACTGCATCACAGCAGTACAGTTAAAGGGATACCCTCTGACCGACCGACAGCATCACAGCAGTACAGTTAAAGGGATACCCTCTGACCAACAGCATCACAGCAGTACAGTTAAAGGGATACCCTCTGACCAACAGCATCACAGCAGTACAGTTAAAGGGATACCCTCTGACCAACAGCATCACAGCAGTACAGTTAAAGGGATACCCTCTGACCAACAGCATCACAGCAGTACAGTTAAAGGGATACCCTCTGACCGACAGCATCACAGCAGTACAGTTAAAGGGATACCCTCTGACCGACCACATCACAGTTAAAGCACATTTTGTAGCCATTCCACTTTGGGTTGATGTTTTCCTTTTCTACCATTGGCAATGCAATGCGACGTAGCAGCTTGAATGACATTTTAATAACTGTGCCAGACGAGAACAGATGTATGACTGTACAACTGATTTTTTTCAGTGTTCTGACCGACCGCAATACAGTTAAAGGGATACCCTCTGACCGACCGCAATACAGTAAAAGGGATACCCTCTGACCAACAGCATCACAGCAGTACAGTAAAAGGGATACCCTCTGACCAACAGCATCACAGCAGTACAGTTAAAGGGATACCCTCTGACCAACAGCATCACAGCAGTACAGTTAAAGGGATACCCTCTGACCGACAGCATCACAGCAGTACAGTTAAAGGGATACCCTCTGACCAACAGCATCACAGCAGTACAGTTAAAGGGATACCCTCTGACCAACAGCATCACAGCAGTACAGTTAAAGGGATACCCTCTGACCAACAGCATCACAGCAGTACAGTTAAAGGGATACCCTCTGACCAACAGCATCACAGCAGTACAGTTAAAGGGATACCCTCTGACCAACAGCATCACAGCAGTACAGTTAAAGGGATACCCTCTGACCAACAGCATCACAGCAGTACAGTTAAAGGGATACCCTCTGACCAACAGCATCACAGCAGTACAGTTAAAGGGATACCCTCTGACCGACTGCATCACAGCAGTACAGTTAAAGGGATACCCTCTGACCGACCGACTGCATCACAGCAGTACAGTTAAAGGGATACCCTCTGACCGACCGACTGCATCACAGCAGTACAGTTAAAGGGATACCCTCTGACCGACCGACAGCATCACAGCAGTACAGTTAAAGGGATACCCTCTGACCGACAGCATCACAGCAGTACAGTTAAAGGGATACCCTCTGACCAACAGCATCACAGCAGTACAGTTAAAGGGATACCCTCTGACCGACAGCATCACAGCAGTACAGTTAAAGAGATACCCTCTGACCAACAGCATCACAGCAGTACAGTTAAAGGGATACCCTCTGACCGACAGCATCACAGCAGTACAGTTAAAGGGATACCCTCTGACCAACAGCATCACAGCAGTACAGTTAAAGGGATACCCTCTGACCAACAGCATCACAGCAATACAGCCTCCATCGTGTGACGCTGCTCATCAGCCTCCATCGTGTGACGCTGCTCATCAGCCTCCATCGTGTGACGCTGCTCATCAGCCTCCATCGTGTGACGCTGCTCATCAGCCTCCATCGTCATCCTGCCTGCATGATAATAAAACATGAGGAGCTCCAGGCGACGCGTCGACTCGTTAAAAAGAGGTGACGTGTGCAGCGGTTACCGCGGTTACCCGGTGTTGACAGGCATAACCAGTCAAACTAGGCAGCGCTGATCAAATATGAATCAACATTCTGTCTTTATATCTCCGCAGATGTTGAGACAGCTAACAGTTCACTACCAGATGATTCTGACAACATGTGACTTTACAGTAACAGAGTATTGATCCGTATCTGATCAGCACGGCCTGGTTTGATCGTTTGATCAGAGTTGGTGAGTGATTGACAGCTGCCTGTTGAATGAACAGCCAATAGGAACGCTCTCTCTCTCTGTAATGACCTGTGATTGGTCAAAGTCTCCCGTCAGGCTAGATGTTCTACAGCCTGTAAACAGCCATGAGGAGGAGCAGGAGTCTAGTTTACTCTCAGAACACTTCAATTACAACATGATGAAAGGTTATTATGGGATGTCTGTCCAATGATGCCAAAAACATGCTGCCTACTGCAGCTTTAAATGCGACTCAAGTCACTGCTCTGCTTTATGTACCCATGGTGTAGCAGGCTCCAGCTAACCGCTAACAGCTGTGGCTGCTCCTCCCTGTTCCATCACTCCCTCACGAGGATCCGTTGTCTTGTTTGTAGACATACGGTATGATTGATGACCGATATTGGTCACCGTCCAGCTCGCTGACATAACACCAATAAAAGTCCCCTTGTTTTTTGAAATGTTTTTATTGTGAAGCTGCAGCAGCAGGAGATGTTCCCTTTGCAGCAGAGGGAACTTCATCCAGTTCATGATATGCACATATATAAATGTTGTTCCAGAAGCTGGTGGAACCGAGGCTAGCCCGACCTCACATCAACACACTCTGTGGCAGCCAGGAGACAAACCCAACACACGTGTTCTACAGCACCACCAGCAGGCTCTCACTCCACAGAGCCAGGACCAGACCCACTTTGGCCTCCGGAGTGGGGAGCTGGAGCTGGGCCACCGTCAGCTGCTGGGCCTGTTGAAGCTGCCTCAGGGCCTGGAGGTGGGACAGAGGGAACTGTAGACCCTGCAGAGACAAAGACCACCGGGGACACATTCATATATATGATATCTATCAGTGGCTGTGTTAGACAGGGCTGTAAATCTCCATCATTATTATTACCCCTCATTTTAATGTTCATTTTCTAATGATAAGACGTTTAAAGATGGAGTCTCTGAGTTGATCTGTTATCTCTACACAGTATGTGTTACCATGGCGACCAACCCTGAAGTTATCTCCCTAACCCTAAACCCGGCTTGGTAGTCCAGAACTAGGGATGCACCGATACCACTTTGTTTCAGACCAAGTACAAGTTCTTACATTTGGGTACTCTCCGATACCGAGTACCGATACGAGTACTTCTCTGTGCCTAAAGAGCCTCGTTAACAGCCAGCTGGAGGGTGTGAGCGACACACGACAGGCTGGGGAGTCCCGCATACGAGGCGGTGCGCCGCCACCGGCTCTAGGTCGGCTTGGAAAGGCTTGGGGCGAAGGTGGCTCGCGGCCGCAGCTTTACAGCGCTCCCCACCCGGACCTCAATGCACCGCAGACAAAGGGCTCGCTGTGCCCTCTCTCCCTGCCGGGGAGGGACAGGGCCCCCTCCTCCCGGTGCGACTGTCGACCGGGCGGACTGTCCTCAGTGCGCCCCGACCGCGTCGTGCCGCCAGATCGGGGCTCGGCCCACGTAAAAGGTGCCAGGGGTCTGTGACGATGTCGGCAACCCACCCGACCCGTCTTGAAACACGGATCAAGGAGTCTAACGCACGCGCGAGTCAGAGAGTGCAAGCGAAACCCTGTGGTGCAATGAAAGTGAGGGCCGGCGCGCGCTGCCTGAGGCGGGATCCCGGCCCAGCGGGGTCGGGTGCACCACTGTAAAGTGGTATCGCTGCTGTTGTATCGGAGACGTTTTGCGAGTACGAGTACATGAGCACAGTATCGGACCCGATGCCCGATACTGGTATCGGTATCGGTGCATCCCTATCCAGAAGCAGCTGGAGCTGGATCCAGTGATCAGCAGCAGCTCACCCTGGAGATGTCCTGCTCCTCCTCTTCATCACTACCTTCACCCATCATGTGGCTCTCCCTCTGGTTCTTCAGAGAATGTAACACAAAGACCACCAGCTCCGTGGCCTCATCCTGAACACACACACACACACACACACACACACACACACACACACACACACACACACACACACACACACACACACACACACACACACACACACACACACACACACACACACACACAGGTGAGCACGTCACTGACTTCAGTCCTCAGTGTGTGTCAGGATGTGACCCGTGATGGACTTACAGTTCTGTCCTGGCTGGGCTCCACCGTTATCACCACGTGGTCTTTAAACCTCAAACACACCGTGTCCTCCAAGACAGGGATCGTCCCCGCTGTGACGCACACACACACACACACACACACACACACACACACACACACACACACACACACACAGTTACATTTAAATAAATACATAAATAAAAACATACATTTAAAAATAAATATAAAATGAATAAAAGATAAAAGCATGAATAAATACATTAAACAAGAAAATTAAACAGGATAAAAAATAAATGAATACAAAGATAAATATATAAAGAAGCAAATTACAACAGAAATATCAATTTATGTCACATTTTATCAGTTAATTAATGTCCACATTTATTTGTAATATTATTTCTTTGTTATATTTAATGACATTTATTTATGTAATTATTAATTTATTGTTTATTTTGTCAGGTTCAGGTTAATGAATGATTAACTATAGAAGCTCATGAGATGAATGATTAGATATTTGATTGACAGCCCTCCGTAGTCTGAACACATCCCATAATAAGCAGAGAGCAGCTCACCTGGTGCAGGCAGCTCCTCCTGGCTGAACGGAGGCAGGCGGTTCATGATGAAGTCTCTCTTCATGTGAGTGGAGCGGGCTTCCTGCATCCCTGTTTCCATCTCATCAGCCAGAGACCGGAGGACAGCGGCCAGCTGCTTGCCGGTGTCCACGTCTTCACCGTCCTCCTGCAACACAGACACAGAGTCAGAACGGTCCAGGTCTGAAGGTCTGACCCGTCCCCCCAGTGATCCTAACAGAGAGTCTCACCAGTAAGAGTCTCCTCGGCATGCCCCGTCTCAGGCTGACTTCAGCCTTACTGTGGTCACTCAGCACGCTGGGGAATATGTCCAACAGCAGGTCCCCCCAGGACCTGAGGTAAGGACAGGTAGAGAGGACAGGTAGAGAGGACAGGTAGAGAGGACAGGTAGAGAGGACAGGTAGAGAGGACAGGTAGAGAGAGGACAGATAGAGAGAGGACAGGTAGAGAGAGGACAGGTAGAGAGAGGAGAGGTAGAGAGGACAGATAGAGAGAGGACAGGTAGAGAGAGGACAGGTAGAGAGGACAGATAGAGAGAGGACAGATAGAGAGAGGACAGGTAGAGAGAGGAGAGGTAGAGAGGACAGGTAGAGAGGAGAGGTAGAGAGGACAGATAGAGAGAGGACAGGTAGAGAGAGGAGAGGTAGAGAGGACAGATAGAGAGAGGACAGGTAGAGAGGACAGGTAGAGAGAGGACAGGTAGAGAGAGGAGAGGTAGAGAGGACAGATAGAGAGAGGACAGATAGAGAGAGGACAGGTAGAGAGGACAGGTAGAGAGAGGACAGGTAGAGAGGACAGGTAGAGAGGACAGGTAGAGAGGACAGGTAGAGAGAGGACAGGTAGAGAGAGGAGAGGTAGAGAGGACAGGTAGAGAGGACAGGTAGAGAGAGGACAGGTAGAGAGAGGACAGGTAGAGAGGACAGGTAGAGAGAGGACAGGTAGAGAGAGGAGAGGTAGAGAGGACAGATAGAGAGAGGACAGGTAGAGAGGACAGGTAGAGAGGACAGGTAGAGAGGACAGGTAGAGAGAGGACAGGTAGAGAGAGGAGAGGTAGAGAGGACAGGTAGAGAGGACAGGTAGAGAGAGGACAGGTAGAGAGAGGACAGGTAGAGAGGACAGGTAGAGAGAGGACAGGTAGAGAGAGGAGAGGTAGAGAGGACAGATAGAGAGGACAGATAGAGAGAGGACAGGTAGAGAGGACAGGTAGAGAGAGGAGAGGTAGAGAGGACAGATAGAGAGAGGACAGATAGAGAGAGGACAGGTAGAGAGAGGACAGGTAGAGAGGACAGATAGAGAGAGGACAGATAGAGAGAGGACAGGTAGAGAGGACAGGTAGAGAGGACAGGTAGAGAGAGGAGAGGTAGAGAGGACAGATAGAGAGAGGACAGATAGAGAGAGGACAGATAGAGAGAGGACAGGTAGAGAGGACAGGTAGAGAGAGGACAGGTTCATCATGGTGAGGACAATAACTGTGTATTCAGCTGGTAGTTCATTTGACATCTTTTAGGACCTCATGATTTAAAGGAGGGATAATGAAGTGTCCTACTGGGACGTTGATTTACAGACGTCTCTTTATACTTCCATGGACACAGACTCAGTGGCGTTAGGTTAGGACACAGAGGAGCTGTCTTACATTCTCTGGTAGGTGCTGAGGGTCAGGTGGGTGGAGTGGTCCACTCCAGCGGGGGTGCTGGCCTGATGGATGGTTCCTCTGGGGAAGTACAGAAGGTCTCCTGCCTGAGGAGGGAGAACACAAAGACATCTTGTTTCTGTCTGTCTCTCTCTCTGTAGTATATGATGTAGTCGTCTCTCTCTCTGTAGTATATGATGTAGTGGTCTCTCTCTCTGTAGTATATGATGTAGTCGTCTCTCTCTCTCTGTAGTATATGATGTAGTCGTCTCTCTCTCTGTAGTATATGATGTAGTCGTCTCTCTCTCTGTAGTATATGATGTAGTCCTCTCTCTCTCTGTAGTATAGGATGTAGTCGTCTCTCTCTCTGTAGTATATGATGTAGTCCTCTCTCTCTCTGTAGTATATGATGTAGTCGTCTCTCTCTCTGTAGTATATGATGTAGTCGTCTCTCTCTCTGTCGTATATGATGTAGTCGTCTCTCTCTCTCTGTAGTATATGATGTAGTCGTCTCTCTCTCTCTGTAGTATATGATGTAGTCGTCTCTCTCTCTCTGTAGTATATGATGTAGTCGTCTCTCTCTCTCTGTAGTATATGATGTAGTCGTGGTGCTGTACCTTCAGTGTGATCTCGTGGGTGGGGCTGCCGATCCTCTCCTCTGACTCCACGCTGTACTCCGCTGCCAGAGGAACGGTGGGGGTGTAGAGAAGCCAACGCTTCTCTCCCTCCAGCTGCAGAATAAAGACCTGAAGAGCAGCATGAGGACAAATATCATGTTACTGAGACCCTCCAAGGGTTACTGAGACCCCCCAACAATGTCAGGAAGTGACATTAAAGGAGAACTTCATACATGTTCTTCCTACTGTACGGTCTAAGATGCTGTACGGTCTAAGATGCTGTACGGTCTAAAATGCTGTACGGTCTAAGATGCTGTACGGTCTAAGATGCTGTACGGTCTAAGATACTGTACGGTCTAAGATACTGTATGTTCTAAGATACTGTACGGTCTAAGATGCTGTACGGTCTAAGATGCTGTACGGTCTAAGATGCTGTATGTTCTAAGATGCTGTACGGTTTAAAATGCTGTACGGTCTAAAATGCTGTACGGTCTAAGATGCTGTACGGTCTAAAATGCTGTACGGTCTAAGATGCTGTACGGTCTAAGATACTGTATGTTCTAAGAGGCTGTACGGTCTAAGATGCTGTACGGTCTAAGATGCTGTACGGTCTAAGATGCTGTACGGTCTAAGATACTGTACGGTCTAAGATGCTGTACGGTCTAAGATGCTGTACGGTCTAAAATGCTGTACGGTCTAAGATGCTGTACGGTCTAAAATGCTGTACGGTCTAAGATGCTGTATGGCTATGTCTTTGGCTGCTGAGTGAGTCCGGTACCTCGACATCATCGTAGTGAGCTGGAAGACCCTGAGACTCCTGAGGTGTGATGTAGACGTTAGAGCCCACCAAGCCTCCGAAGAAACACTCCAGCTTCTCCTGGATCCTCCACAACTCGTCCTGACAACACACAGGAAGGAACCAACTAACATTCACGTGAGCCACATTACAATCTGGATCTGGATTAGTGCAGCGATAGTGATCACTCCCTCACCTTGAACCTCTGCGGCTGATGGAACTGGATGGTGGCTTTATTCTGAACAAAGTTCTTGTGGAGAACACTGCTCTTCACCCGGCCCTGCTTGTTGAGCACCTTCTTCTTGCCGTTGATGCAGCGGACCACGTTGACGTCCCGGTAGTACTCCAGGTGCTGAGAACAGAGGCTCTGCAGGTCGGACAGCTGGAACAGAGAGCGGTAGTAGGAGGCGGTGTCGGGGTCGGACCTCTGCAGGTGGAGGGGCTTCTTCTCCCAGTACTCCCTGAAGAACTGCTCCGGCTCCATGGGCTGAATCAGGCTCTGGAACAGGTCGGCCGGGCTGCTGAAGCACAGAGGAGACGGGGCGTCGCTGGGCGTCACCTTGCTCTGTTTAGGAGGGAGCTGCTCATCATCATCATCATCATCATGACTGCTCCGTCTCCTCACCATCTTCACTCTGCTTTTCTTTGGCATTTTAATCTGGAAAACATTCAGAGAGCATCATCAGAGAGGGATTATCTGTTACCACATAGCCTTAATAAGCTGCTACCTGCTACCGACAGGCCTCAACACCAAGTCAAACCTCCGTCTCCACCACAGCCTCACAGCAGGAGGCAGGATGGAGCTATTACCATAGAAAACGGTCACTATGTCCTGACTGTAGTGCATGAGACAGGTAATCTGAAAGAAACCATGTTCCTCTGTGTCCTCCGGTGTCCTGCAAGACTTCACAGACCGGAGGAACACAACCAATCAGAGCTGATCTGGAGTCTGCCGTCTCTGAGCAGCTGTCAATCACTCACCAACTCTGATCAGACGGTGAAACCAGGCAGCGCTGATCAGATATGGATCAATAATCTGTTACTGTAATGACTATTTCTGTCCTCAGATGTTGTCAGAATCATCTGGTAGTGCACGGTTTAGCTGTAGAATGAGGAAGGTTTGTGCAGCTATGTTGAGATCTGTTGAGTAACTACCAAGCACTCAGTAGAGAGTGTGACATCTATATGTGATATGAATGATAAGAACTAAAGAGTGAGGCGTTATTAAACAGTAGTGATGTTTCGTGCTGTGCCGAGGCTTCGGACCGTGTGTCCAGTAATCCAGGAAGGTTTCCGCGATGCGCGTATCGAGGCTCGTATCGTTTTAGACCGATGACGTCTGAAGCCTCGCTGCCCGGCCGGACCGCTGACTGGTTCAGGAAGTGGTTCAGAACCTCACTACTCTAACCAACAGAACACTAATATCACCCCTCCTGACATTATTATATATATTACACTACAATTACTGACCAAAGGATTGGTTTACACACATAAGATGCATTACTCACAGTTTATTATACATGTATGTTATATACTCATCATATACTCACTAGAACATAGACTTTATATTATATATTATACAGATATAAACGGATTACATGGTAATATATATATATGTCATTGTTTATAGTGAT